>NC_092333.1:344545000-344825000 GCF_046630445.1 Rutidosis leptorrhynchoides
ATCTTTGAATAAACAGACGAGCCTTGTAGTTGATCAAATAAGTCGTCGATTCTCGGTAGTGGGTAGCGGTTCTTGATGGTAAGTTTGTTCAACTCTCGGTAGTCGATACACAACCTGAATGTACCATCTTTCTTCTTGACAAACAAAACAGGAGCTCCCCACGGTGATGTGCTTGGTCGAATGAAACCACGCTCTAAAAGTTCTTGTAATTGGCTTTGCAGTTCCTTCATCTCGCTGGGTGCGAGTCTGTAAGGAGCACGAGCTATTGGTGCAGCTCCTGGTACAAGATCTATTTGAAATTCAACGGATCGATGTGGGGGTAATCCCGGTAATTCTTTCGGAAATACATCGGGAAATTCTTTTGCAATGGGAACATCATTGATGCTCTTTTCTTCAGTTTGTACTTTCTCGACGTGTGCTAGAACAGCATAGCAACCTTTTCTTATTAGTTTTTGTGCCTTCAAATTACTAATAAGATGTAGCTTCGTGTTGCCCTTTTCTCCGTACACCATTAAGGGTTTTCCTTTTTCTCGTATAATGCGAATTGCATTTTTGTAACAAACGATCTCTGCTTTCACTTCTTTCAACCAGTCCATACCGATTATCACATCAAAACTCCCTAACTCTACTGGTATCAAATCAATCTTAAATGTTTCGCTAACCAGTTTAATTTCTCGATTTCGACATATATTATCTGCTGAAATTAATTTACCATTTGCTAATTCGAGTAAAAATTTACTATCCAAAGGCGTCAATGGACAACTTAATTTAGCACAAAAATCTCTACTCATATAGCTTCTATCCGCACCCGAATCAAATAAAACGTAAGCAGATTTATTGTCAATAAGAAACGTACCCGTAACAAGCTCCGGGTCTTCCTGTGCCTCTACCGCATTAATATTGAAAACTCTTCCACGGCCTTGTCCATTCGTGTTCTCCTGGTTCGGGCAATTTCTAATAATGTGGCCTGGTTTTCCACATTTATAACAAACTACATTGGCATAACTTGCTCCGACACTACTTGCTCCGCCATTACTCGTTCCGACACCATTTGTTCCTTTCGTTCTATTAACCCCTGGTCCGTAGACCTCACACTTCGCCGCGCTATGACCATTTCTTTTACACTTGTTGCAAAATTTGGTGCAGAACCCCGAGTGATTCTTTTCACACCTTTGGCATAGCTGCTTCTGATTGTTGTTGTTGTTGCGGTTATTATTGTTGTTGGGATGATTGTTGTAGTTGCTGTTGTTGTTGTTGTTGTTGTTGTTGTTGTTGGGCCGTTTGTTGTAGTTGCGATTGATGTTGCGATTGTTGGGATAATTGTTGCGATTATTGTTGTAATTGCTGTTGTTGTTGTATTGGTGATTCTTATCACCATTTTCCTCCCACTTTCTTTTGACTTGCTTCACATTGGCCTCTTCAGCAGTCTGTTCTTTAATTCTTTCTTCAATCTGGTTCACTAGTTTGTGAGCCATTCTACATGCCTGTTGTATGGAGGCGGGCTCGTGTGAACTTATATCTTCTTGGATTCTTTCCGGTAATCCTTTCACAAACGCGTCGATCTTCTCTTCCTCATCTTCGAATGCTCCCGGACACAATAGGCACAATTCTGTGAATCGTCTTTCGTACGTGGTAATATCAAATCCTTGGGTTCGTAACCCTCTAAGTTCTGTCTTGAGCTTATTGACCTCGGTTCTGGGACGGTACTTCTCGTTCATCAAGTGCTTGAATGCTGACCACGGTAGTGCGTACGCATCATCTTGTCCCACTTGCTCTAGATAGGTATTCCACCATGTTAACGCAGAACCTGTGAAGGTATGCGTAGCGTACTTCACTTTGTCCTCTTCAGTACACTTACTTATGGCAAACACCGATTCAACCTTCTCGGTCCACCGTTTCAATCCGATCGGTCCTTCGGTTCCATCAAATTCCAAAGGTTTGCAGGCAGTGAATTCTTTGTAGGTGCATCCTACACGATTTCCTGTACTGCTAGATCCAAGGTTATTGTTGGTATGTAGCGCAGCCTGTACTGCGGCTATGTTTGAAGCTAGAAAAGTACAGAATTCCTCTTCATTCATATTCACGGTGTGTCGAGTAGTCGGTGCCATTTCCTTCAAAATAGTTAAATGGAACAAGTTAATCATACAGAATATTAAGAGTAGTTAATAGTATTTCGTAGCATAATATGAACTCATTTATAAAAGCTTTTTCTTCATATTAGCGTTTTATAAGTTTAAATTCGGGTAGTACCTACCCGTTAAGTTCATACTTAGTAGCTAATATACAATTCAACTACTACAATTCTATATGAAAAACTGATTGTAATAATATTTCGCGTTCAAACTTTTATACAATATTTTACAAACTTACAATACCGCTTATTTTACATAAAGCATGAAATATAGCACACAATAACTTTGATACAAGATAGTTGTGAAGACAATTCTAGCTAGTACACAAGTCGTTCGGCAAAGGCAATAAAGACACGTAATTCATACGTCCAGAAACAAGTCATGCATTCTGGTTTTACTAGGACTACTTCCCATCCTTGGTCTTGTGCAACATAACCGTTATGGCCGTTGATAAGACAGCGTGTTGTAACGTCATCAAAGGGACGAGGGTTACGTAATGTCCAACAGTCCCGTAATAATCTAAAAACCTCATTTCTTACCCCAATTACCGACTCCGTCACTTGTGGAAACGTTTTGTTTAAAAGTTGTAGCCCGATGTTCTTGTTCTCACTTTGGTGAGAAGCGAACATTACTAATCCGTAAGCATAACATGCTTCTTTATGTTGCATGTTAGCCGCTTTTTCTAAATCACGAAGTCCAATATTCGGATATATTGAGTCAAAATAATTTCTTAACCCGTTGCGTAAAATAGCATTTTGGGTTCCCCGCAATATATGCGTCAAAGTAAACACATCGTAACTTATGGGTTTCCCAATGTGATATCCCCCATCTTTCAAACGAAAGTCTCTTATAAACCAAGACATTCTTGGAACGTTCTTCGAATGTCTTACAAACTGATCTCGCCTTAAATAGTTGTGCCGAAGAATTCTGGCCGACTCTAGACAAGATTTCATCAATCATGTCTCCGGGTAGGTCTCTTAAAATATTGGGTTGTCTATCCATTTTGTGTTTTTAAACTGTAAAATAGACAAGAGTTAGTTTCATAAAAAAATACTTATTAATACAAGCAATTTTTACATATATCATAAAGCATAAGAACACTATATTACATATATTACACCACACGAATACAACTATCTTATTCCGACTCGCTCGTTTCTTCTTCTTCGGTTTTGGTTCGTTTTGCCAAGTTTCTAGGGATATATGATGTTCCCCTAATACGAGCCGTCGTTGTCCACATTGGTTTAGAAAAACCTGGTGGTTTAGAGGTTCCCGGGTCATTGTTACAACTTAAGGACTTCGGGGGTTGACGATACATATAAAGTTCATCGGGGTTGGAATTAGATTTCTCTATTTTTATGCCCTTTCCCTTATTATTTTCTTTTGCCTTTTTAAATTCAGTTGGGGTAATTTCTATAACATCATCGGAATTCTCGTCGGAATCCGATTCATCGGAGAATTGGTAATCCTCCCAATATTTTGCTTCCTTGGCGGAAACACCATTGACCATAATTAACTTTGGTCGGTTGGTTGAGGATTTTCTTTTACTTAACCGTTTTATTATTTCCCCCACCGGTTCTATTTCTTCATCCGGTTCCGATTCTTCTTCCGGTTCCGATTCTTCTTCCGGTTCCGACTCTTCTTCCGGTTCCTCTTCGGGAACTTGTGAATCAGTCCACAAATCATTCCAATTTACATTTGACTCTTCATTATTATTAGGTGAGTCAATGGGACTTGTTCTAGAGGTAGACATCTATCACATAATATCAAACACGTTAAGAGATTAATATATCACATAATATTCATATGTTAAAAATATATAATTTCCAACAAAAATGTTAAGCAATCATTTTTAAAGAAAACACGGTCGAAGTCCAGACTCACTAATGCATCCTAACAAACTCGATAAGACACACTAATGCAAATTTTCTGGTTCTCTAAGACCAACGCTCGGATACCAACTGAAATGTCCCGTTCTTATTGATTAAAAACGTTCCATATTAATTGATTTCGTTGCGAGGTTTTGACCTCTATATGAGACGTTTTTCAAAGACTGCATTCATTTTTAAAACAAACCATAACCTTTATTTCATAAATAAAGGTTTAGAAAGCTTTACGTAGATTATCAAATAATGATAATCTAAAATATCCTGTTTACACACGACCATTACATAATGGTTTACAATACAAATATGTTACATCGAAATCAGTTTCTTGAATGCAGTTTTTACACAATATCATACAAACATGGACTCCAAATCTTGTCCTTATTTTAGTATGCAACAGCGGAAGCTCTCAATATTCACCTGAGAATAAACATGCTTTAAACGTCAACAAAAATGTTGGTGAGTTATAGGTTTAACCTATATATATCAAATCGTAACAATAGACCACAAGATTTCATATTTCAATACACATCCCATACATAGAGATAAAAATCATTCATATGGTGAACACCTGGTAACCGACAATAACAAGATGCATATATAAGAATATCCCCATCATTCCGGGACACCCTTCGGATATGATATAAATTTCGAAGTACTAAAGCATCCGGTACTTTGGATGGGGTTTGTTAGGCCCAATAGATCTATCTTTAGGATTCGCGTCAATTAGGGTGTCTGTTCCCTAATTCTTAGATTACCAGACTTAATAAAAAGGGGCATATTCGATTTCGATAATTCAACCATAGAATGTAGTTTCACGTACTTGTGTCTATTTTGTAAATCATTTATAAAACCTGCATGTATTCTCATCCCAAAAATATTAGATTTTAAAAGTGGGACTATAACTCACTTTCACAGATTTTTACTTCGTCGGGAAGTAAGACTTGGCCACTGGTTGATTCACGAACCTATAACAATATATACATATATATCAAAGTATGTTCAAAATATATTTACAACACTTTTAATATATTTTGATGTTTTAAGTTTATTAAGTCAGCTGTCCTCGTTAGTAACCTACAACTAGTTGTCCACAGTTAGATGTACAGAAATAAATCGATAAATATTATCTTGAATCAATCCACGACCCAGTGTATACGTATCTCAGTATTGATCACAACTCAAACTATATATATTTTGGAATCAACCTCAACCCTGTATAGCTAACTCCAACATTCACATATAGAGTGTCTATGGTTGTTCCGAAATATATATAGATGTGTCGACATGATAGGTCGAAACATTGTATACGTGTCTATGGTATCTCAAGATTACATAATATACAATACAAGTTGATTAAGTTATGGTTGGAATAGATTTGTTACCAATTTTCACGTAGCTAAAATGAGAAAAATTATCCAATCTTGTTTTAATCATAACTTCTTCATTTTAAATCCGTTTTGAGTGAATCAAATTGCTATGATTTCATATTGAACTCTATTTTATGAATCTAAACAGAAAAAGTATAGGTTTATAGTCGGAAAAATAATTTACAAGTCGTTTTTGTAAAGGTAGTCATTTCAGTCGAAAGAACGACGTCTAGATGACCATTTTAGAAAACATACTTCCACTTTGAGTTTAACCATAATTTTTGGATATAGTTTCATGTTCATAATAAAAATCATTTTCTCAGAATAACAACTTTTAAATCAAAGTTTATCATAGTTTTTAATTAACTAACCCAAAACAGCCCGCGGTGTTACTACGACGGCGTAAATCCGGTTTTACGGTGTTTTTCGTGTTTCCAGGTTTTAAATCATTAAGTTAGCATATCATATAGATATAGAACATGTGTTTAGTTGATTTTAAAAGTTAAGTTAGAAGGATTAACTTTTGTTTGCTAACAAGTTTAGAATTAACTAAACTATGTTCTAGTGATTACAAGTTTAAACCTTCGAATAAGATAGCTTTATATGTATGAATCGAATGATGTTATGAACATCATTACTACCTTAATTTCCTTGGATAAACCTACTGGAAAAGAGAAAAATGGATCTAGCTTCAATGGATCCTTGGATGGCTCGAAGTTCTTGAAGCAGAATCATGACACGAAAACAAGTTCAAATAAGATCATCACTTGAAATAAGATTGTTATAGTTATAGAAATTGAACCAAAGTTTGAATATGATTATTACCTTGTATTAGAATGATAACCTACTATAAGAAACAAAGATTTCTTGAGGTTGGATGATCACCTTACAAGATTGGAAGTGAGCTAGCAAACTTGAAAGTATTCTTGATTTTATGAAACTAGAACTTTTGGAATTTATGAAGAACACTTAGAACTTGAAGATAGAACTTGAGAGAGATCAATTAGATGAAGAAAATTGAAGAATGAAAGTGTTTGTAGGTGTTTTTGGTCGTTGGTGTATGGATTAGATATAAAGGATATGTAATTTTGTTTTCATGTAAATAAGTCATGAATGATTACTCATATTTTTGTAATTTTATGAGATATTTCATGCTAGTTGCCAAATGATGGTTCCCACATGTGTTAGGTGACTCACATGAGCTGCTAAGAGCTGATCATTAGAGTGTATATACCAATAGTACATACATCTAAAAGCTGTGTATTGTACGAGTACGAATACAGGTGCATACGAGTAGAATTGTTGATGAAACTGAACGAGGATGTAATTGTAAGCATTTTTGTTAAGTAGAAGTATTTTGATAAGTGTATTGAAGTCTTTCAAAAGTGTATAAATACATATTAAAACACTACATGTATATACATTTTAACTGAGTCGTTAAGTCATCGTTAGTCGTTACATGTAAGTGTTGTTTTGAAACCTTTAGGTTAACGATCTTGTTAAATGTTGTTAACCCAATGTTTATAATATCAAATGAGATTTTAAATTATTATATTATCATGATATTATCATGTATGAATATCTCTTAATATGATATATATACATTAAATGTCTTTATAACGATAATCGTTACATATATGTCTCGTTTAAAAATCATTAAGTTAGTAGTCTTGCTTTTACATATGTAGTTCATTGTTAATATACTTTATGATATGTTTTCTTATCATAGTATCATGTTAACTATATATATATATATCCATATATATGTCATCATATAGTTTTTACAAGTTTTAACGTTCGTGAATCACCGATCAACTTGGGTGGTCAATTGTCTATATGAAACATATTTCAATTAATCAAGTCTTAACAAGTTTGATTGCTTAACATGTTGGAAACATTTAATCATGTAAATATCAATCTCAATTAATATATATAAACATGGAAAAGTTCGGGTCACTACAGGTGCAACCTTAAGCATGACCATCTCTCCAATTTCAAATTCTATATCTTTTCTTTTAATGTCGGCGTAGCTCTTTTGTCGACTTTGGGCGGTTTTCAACCGTTGTTGAATTTGAATGATCTTCTCGGTAGTTTCTTGTATTATCTCTGAACCCGTAATCTGTCTATCCCCCACTTCACTCCAACAAATTGGAGACCTGCACTTTCTACCATAAAGTGCTTCAAATGGTGCCATCTCAATACTTGAATGATAGCTGTTGTTATAGGAAAATTCTGCTAACGGTAGATGTCGATCCCAACTGTTTCCGAAATCAATAACACAAGCTCGTAGCATGTCTTCAAGCGTTTGTATCATCCTTTCGCTCTGCCCATCAGTTTGTGGATGATAGGCAGTACTCATGTCTAGACGAGTTCCCAATGCTTGCTGTAATGTCTGCCAGAATCTTGAAATAAATCTGCCATCCCTATCAGAGATAATAGAGATTGGTATTCCATGTCTGGAGACGACTTCCTTCAAATACAGTCGTGCTAACTTCTCCATCTTGTCATTTTTTCTTATTGGCAGGAAGTGTGCTGACTTGGTGAGACGATCAACTATTACCCAAATAGTATCATAACCACTTGCAGTCCTTGGCAATTTAGTAATGAAATCCATGGTAATGTTTTCCCATTTCCCTTCCGGGATTTCAGGTTGTTGTAGTTGACCTGATGGTTTCTGATGTTCAGCTATGACCTTAGAACACGTCAAACATTCTCCTACATATTTAGCAATATCGGCTTTCATACCTGGCCACCAAAAATGTTTCTTAAGATCCTTGTACATCTTCCCCGTTCCAGGATGTATTGAGTATCTGGTTTTATGAGCTTCTCTAAGTACCATTTCTCTCATATCTCCAAATTTTGGTACCCAAATTCTTTCAGCCCTATATCGGGTTCCGTCTTCCCGAATATTAAGATGCTTCTCCGATCCTTTGGGTATTTCATCCTTTAAATTTCCCTCTTTTAAAACACCTTGTTGCGCCTCCTTTATTTGAGTAGTAAGTTTATTGTGAATCATTATATTCATAGATTTTACTCGAATGGGTTCTCTGTCCTTCCTGCTCAAGGCATCGGCTACCATATTTGCCTTCTCCGGGTGGTAACGAATCTCAAAGTCGTAATCATTCAACAATTCAATCCACTTACGCTGCCTCATATTCAGTTGTTTCTGATTAAATATGTGTTGAAGACTTTTGTGGTCGGTATATATAATACTTTTGACCCCATATAAGTAGAGCCTCTAAGTCTTTAATGCAAAAACAACCGCGCCTAATTCCAAATCATGCGTCGTATAATTTTGTTCGTGAATCTTCAATTGTCTAGACGCATAAGCAATCACCTTCGTTCGTTGCATTAATACACAACCGATACCTTGCTTTGATGCGTCACAATAAATCACAAAATCATCATTCCCTTCAGGCAATGACAATATAGGTGCCGTAGTTAGCTTTTTCTTCAATAACTGGAACGCTTTCTCTTGTTCATCCTTCCATTCAAATTTCTTCCCTTTATGCGTTAATGCAGTCAAAGGTTTTGCTATTCTGGAAAAGTCTTGGATGAGCCTTCTGTAGTAACCAGCTAATCCTAAAAATTGACGTATATGCTTCGGAGTTTTTGGGGTTTCCCACTTTTCAACGATTTCGATCTTTGCCGGATCTACCTGGATACCTTCTTTGTTCACTATGTGACAGAGGAATTGAACTTCTTCCAACCAAAATGCACACTTTGAAAACTTAGCGTACAGTTTTTCTTTCCTCAATACTTCTAGCACTTTTCTCAAATGTTCTTCGTGCTCTTGATCATTCTTTGAGTAAATAAGTATGTCATCGATGAAAACAATGACAAACTTGTCAAGATATGGCCCACACACTCGGTTCATAAGGTCTATGAACACAGCTGGTGCGTTAGTCAATCCAAACGGCATAACCATAAACTCGTAATGACCATAACGCGTCCTAAAAGCAGTTTTTGGAATATCATCCTCCTTTACTCGCATTTGATGATATCCAGAACGTAAATCGATCTTCGAATAAACCGACGAGCCTTGTAGTTGATCAAATAAGTCGTCAATTCTCGGCAGTGGATAATGGTTTTTGATGGTAAGTTTGTTCAACTCTCTGTAGTCAATACACAACCTAAATGTACCATCCTTCTTTTTGGCAAACAAAACAGGAGCTCCCCATGGTGATGTGCTTGGTCGAATGAAACCACGTTCTAATAGTTCTTGCAGTTGGCTTTGCAGTTCTTTCATCTCGCTGGGTGCGAGTCTGTAAGGAGCATGAGCTATTGGTGCAGCTCCTGGTACAAGATCTATTTGAAATTCAACAGATCGATGTGGAGGTAGTCCCGGTAATTCTTTCGGAAATACATCGGGAAATTCTTTTGCGACGGGAACATCATTGATGCTCTTTTCTTCAGTTTGTACTTTCTCGACGTGTGCTAGAACAGCATAGCAACCTTTTCTTATTAGTTTTTGTGCCTTCAAATTACTAATAAGATGTAGCTTCATGTTGCCCTTTTCTCCGTACACCATTAAGGGTTTTCCTTTTTCTTGTATAATGTGAATTGCATTTTTGTAACAAACGATCTCTGCTTTCACTTCTTTCAACCAGTCCATACCGATTATCACATCAAAACTCCCTAACTCTACTGGTATCAAGTCAATCTTAAATGTTTCGCTAACCAGTTTAATTTCTCGATTCCGACATATATTATCTGCTGAAATTAATTTACCATTTGCTAATTCGAGTAAAAATTTACTATCCAAAGGCGTCAATGGACAACTTAATTTAGCACAAAAATGTCTACTCATATAGCTTCTATCCGCACCCTAATCAAATAAAACGTAAGCAGATTTATTGTCAATAAGAAACGTACCCGTAACAAGCTCCGGGTCTTCCTGTGCCTCTACCGCATTAATATTGAAAACACTTCCGCGGCCTTGTCCATTCGTGTTCTCCTGGTTTCGGGCAATTTCTAATAATGTGGCCCGGTTTTCCACATTTATAACAAACTACATTGGCATAACTTGCTCCGACACTACTTACTCCGCCATTACTCGTTCCGACACCATTTGTTCCTTTCGTTCTGTTAACCCCTGGTCCGTAGACCTCACACTTCGCTGCGCTATGACCATTTCTTTTACACTTGTTGCAAAATTTGGTGCAGAACCCCGAGTGATACTTTTCACACCTTTGGCATAGTTGCTTCTGATTGTTGTTGTTGTTGCGGTTGTTATTGTTTTTGGGATGATTGTTGTAGTTGCTGTTGTTGTTGTTGTTGTTGTTGTTGTTGGGCCGTTTGTTGTAGTTGCGATTGGTGTTGCGATTGTTGGGATAATTGTTGCGATTATTATTGTAATTGCTTTTGTTGTTGTATTGGTGATTCTTATCACCGTTTTCCTCCCACTTTCTTTTGACTTGCTTCACATTGGCCTCTTCAGCCATCTGTTCTTTAATTCTTTCCTCAATCTGGTTCACTAGTTTGTGAGCCATTCTACATGCCTGTTGTATGGAGGCGGGCTCGTGTGAACTTATATCTTCTTGGATTCTTTCCGGTAATCCTTTCCCAAACGCGTCGATCTTCTCTTCCTCATCTTCGAACGCTCCCGGACACAATAGGCACAATTCTGTGAATCGTCTTTTGTACGTGGTAATATCAAATCCTTGGGTTCGTAACCCTCTAAGTTCTGTCTTGAGCTTATCGACCTCGGTTCTGGGACGGTACTTCTCTTTCATCAAGTGCTTGAATGCTGACCACGGTAGTGCGTACGCATCATCTTGTCCCACTTGCTCTAGATAGGTATTCAACCATGTTAACGCAGAACCTGTGAAGGTATGCGTAGCGTACTTCAATTTGTCCTCTTCAGTACACTTACTTATGGCAACACCGATTCGACCTTCTAGGTCCACCGTTTCAATCCGATCGGTCCTTCGGTTCCATCAAATTCCAAAGGTTTGCAGGCAGTGAATTCTTTGTAGGTGCATCCTACACGATTTCCTGTACTGCTAGATCTAAGGTTATTGTTGGTATGTAGCGCAGCCTGTACTGCGGCTATGTTTGAAGCTAGAAAAGTACGGAATTCCTCTTCATTCATATTCACGGTGTGTCGAGTAGTCGGTGCCATTTCCTTCAAAATAGTCAAATGGAACAAGTTAATCATACAGAATATTAAGAGTAGTTAATAGTATTTCGTAGCATAATATGAACTCATTTATAAAAGCTTTTTCTTCATATTAGCGTTTTATAAGTTTAAATTCGGGTAGTACCTACCCGTTAAGTTCATACTTAGTAGCTAATATACAATTCAACTACTACAATTCTATATGAAAAACTGATTATAATAATATTTCGCGTTCAAACTTTTATACAATATTTTACAAACTTACAATACCGCTTATTTTACATAAAGCATGAAATATAGCACACAATAACTTTGATACAAGATAGTTGTGAAGATAATTCTAGCTAGTACACAAGTCGTTCAGCAAAGGAAATAAAGACACGTAATTCATACGTCCAGAAACAAGTCATGCATTCTGGTTTTACTAGGACTACTTCCCATCCTTGGTCTTGTAGAAAATAACCGTCATGGCAGTTGATAAGACAGCGTGTTGTAACGTCGTCAAAGGGACGAGGGTTACGTAATGACCAACAGTCTCGTAATAACCTAAAAACCTCATTTCTTACCCCAATTACCGACTCCGTCACTTGTGGGAACGTTTTGTTTAATAGTTGTAGCCCGATGTTCTTTTTCTCACTTTGGTGAGAAGCGAACATTACTAACCCGTAAGCATAGCATGCTTCTTTATGTTGCATGTTAGCCGCTTTTTCTAAATCATGAAGTCCTATATTCGGATACATTGAGTCAAAATAATTTCTTAACCCGTTGCGTAAAATATCATTTGGGTTCCCCGCAATATATGCGTCAAAGTAAACACATCGTAACTTATGGGTTACCCAATGTGATATCCCCCATCTTTCAAACGAAAGTCTCTTATAAACCAAGACATTCTTGGAACGTTCTTCGAATGTCTTACAAACTGATTTCGCCGTAAATAGTTGTGCCGAAGAATTCTGACCGACTCTAGACAAGATTTCATCAATCATGTCTCCGGGTAGGTCTCTTAAAATATTGGGTTGTCTATCCATTTTGTGTTTTTATACTGTAAAATAGACAAGAGTTAGATTCATAAAAAAAAGTACTTATTAATAAAAGCAATTTTTACATATATCATAAAGCATAAGCACACTATATTACATATATTACACCACACGAATACAACTATCTTATTCCAACTCGCTCGTTTCTTCTTCTTCGGTTTTGGTTCGTTTTGCCAAGTTTCTAGGGATATATGATGTTCGCTTAATACGAGCTGTCGTTTTCCACAACGGTTTAGAAAAACCTGGTGGTTTAGAGGTTCCCGGGTCATTGTTACAACTTAAGGGCTTCGGGGGTTGACGATACATATAAAGTTCATCGGGGTTGGAATTAGATTTCTCTATTTTTATGCCCTTTCCCTTATTATTTTCTTTTGCCTTTTTAAATTCAGTTGGGGTAATTTCTATAACATCATCGGAATTCTCGTCGGAATCCGATTCATCGGAGAATTGGTAATCCTCCCAATATTTTGCTTCCTTGGCGGAAACACCATTGACCATAATTAACCTTGGTCGGTTGGTTGAGGATTTTCTTTTACTTAACCGTTTTATTATTTCCCCCACCGGTTCTATTTCCTCCTACGGTTCCTCCTCTTCCGGTTATGATTCTTCTTCCGGTTCTGATTCTTCTTCCGGTTCTTCTTCGGGAACTTGTGAATCAGTCCAATATATATTCGACTCTTCGTTATTATTAGGTGAGTCAATGGGATTTGTGCTAGAGGTAGACATCTATCACATAATATCAAACATGTTAAGAGATTAATATATCACATAATATATACATGTTAATAATATATAGTTTCCAACAAAAATGTTAAGCAATCATTTTTAAAGAAAACACGGTCGAAGTCCAGACTCACTAATGCATCCTAACAAACTCGATAAGACACACTAATGCAAAAATCTGGTTCTCTAAGACCAACGCTCGGATACCAACTGAAATGTCCCGTTCTTATTGATTAAAAACGTTCCATATTAATTGATTTCGTTGCGAGGTTTTGACCTCTATATGAGACGTTTTTCAAAGACTGCATTCATTTTTAAAACAAACCATAAGCTTTATTTCATAAATAAAGGTATAAAAAGCTTTAAGTAGATTATCAAATAATGATAATCTAAAATATCCTGTTTACACACGACCATTACATAATGGTTTACAATACAAATATGTTATATCGAAATCAGTTTCTTGAATGCAGTTTTTACACAATATCATACAAACATGGACTCCAAATCTTGTCCTTATTTTAGTATGCAACAGCGGAAGCTCTTAGTATTCACCTGAGAATAAACATGCTTTAAACGTTAACAAAAATGTTGGTGAGTTATAGGTTTAACCTATATATATCAAATCGTAACAATGCACCACAAGATTTCATATTTCAATACACATCCCATACATAGAGATAAAAATCATTCATATGGTGAACACCTGGTAACCGACATTAACAAGATGCATATATAAGAGTATCCCCATCATTCCGGGACACCATTCGGATATGATATAAATTTTGAAGTACTAAAGCATCCGGTACTTTGGATGGGGTTTGTTAGGCCCAATAGATCTATCTTTAGGATTCGCGTCAATTAGGGTGTCTGTTCCCTAATTCTTAAATTACCAGACTTAAAAAAAAGGGGCATATTCGATTTCGATAATTCAACCATAGAATGTAGTTTCACGTACTTGTGTCTATTTTGTAAATCATTTATAAAACCTGCATGTATTCTCATCCCAAAAATATTAGATTTTAAAAGTGGGACTATAACTCACTTTCACAGATTTTTACTTCGTCGGAAAGTAAGACTTGGCCACTGGTGATTCACGAACCTATAACAATATATACATATATATCAAAGTATGTTCAAAATATATTTACAACACTTTTAATATATTTTGATGTTTTAAGTTTATTAAGTCAGCTGTCCTCGTTAGTAACCTACAACTAGTTGTCCACAGTTAGATGTACAGAAATAACTCGATAAATATTATCTTGAATCAATCCACGACCCAGTGTATACGTATCTCAGTATTGATCACAACTCAAACTATATATATATATTTTGGAATCAACCTCAACCTTGTATAGCTAACTCCAACATTCACATATAGAGTGTCTATGGTTGTTCCGAAATATATATAGATGTGTCGACATGATAGGTCAAAACATTATATACGTGTCTATGGTATCTCAAGATTACATAATATACAATACAAGTTGATTAAGTTATGGATGGAATAGATTTGTTGCCAATTTTCACGTAGCTAAAATGAGAAAAATTATTAAATCTTGTTTTACCCATAACTTCTTCATTTTAAATCCGTTTTGAGTGAATCAAATTGCTATGGTTTCATATTGAACTCTATTTTATGAATCCAAACAGAAAACGTATAGTTTTATAGTCAAAAAAATAAGTTACAAGTCGTTTTTGTAAAGGTAGTCATTTCAGTCGAAAGAACGACGTCTAGATGACCATTTTAGAAAACAAACTTCCACTTTGAGTTTAACTATGATTTTTGGATATAGTTTCATGTTCATAAGAAAAATCATTTTTCTAGAAGAACTACTTTTAAATCAAAGTTTATCATAGTTTTTAATTAACTAACCCAAAACAGCCCGCGGTGTTACTACGACGGCGTATGTCCAGTTTTACAGTGTTCTTCGTGTTTCCAGGTTTTAAATCATTAAGTTAGCATATCATATAGATATAGAATATGTGTTTAGTTGATTTTAAAAGTCAAGTTAGAAGGATTAACTTTTGTTTGTGAACAAGTTTAGAATTAACTAAACTATGTTCTAGTGATTACAAGTTTAAACCTTCGAATAAGATAGCTTTATATGTATGAATCGAATGATGTTATGAACATCATTACTACCTCAAGTTTTCTGGATAAAGCTTCCGGAAATGAGAAAAATAGATCTAGCTTCAAAGGATCCTTGGATGGCTTGAAAGTTCTTGAAGTGGAATCATGACACGAAAAACAAGTTCAAGTAAGATTTCCACTCGAAATAAGATTGTTATAGTTATAGAAATTGAATCAAAGTTTGAATATGAGTATTACCTTGTATTAGAAAGATATCTTACTGTAAATAATAAAGATTTCTTGAGGTTGGATGATCACTCTACAAGATTGGAAGTAAGATAGAAAACTTGGAAGTATTCTTGATTTTATAAAACTAGAACTTGTAGAATTTATGAAGAACACTTAGAACTTGAAGATAGAACTTAAGAGAGATCAATTAGATGAAGAAAATTGAAGAATGAAAGTGTTTGTAGGTGTTTTTGGTCGTTGGTGTATGGATTAGATATAAAGGATATGTAATTTTGTTTTCATGTAAATAAGTCATGAATGATTACTCATATTTTTGTAATTTTATGAGATATTTCATGCTAGTTGCCAAATGATGGTTCCCACATGTGTTAGGTGACTCACATGGGCTGCTAAGAGCTGATCATTGGAGTGTATATACCAATACTACATACATCTAAAAGCTGTGTATTGTACGAGTACGAATACGGGTACATACGAGTAGAATTGTTGATGAAACTGAACGAGGATGTAATTGTAAGCATTTTTGTTAAGTAGAAGTATTTTGATAAGTGTCTTGAAGTCTTTAAAAAGTGTATGAATACATATTAAAACACTACATGTATATACATTTTAACTGAGTCGTTAAGTCATCGTTAGTCGTTACATGTAAGTGTTGTTTTAAAACCTTTAGGTTAACGATCTTGTTAAATGTTGTTAACCCAATGTTTATAATATCAAATGAGATTTTAAATTATTATATTATCATGATAATATGATGTATGAATATCTCTTAATATTATATATATACATTAAATGTCGTTACAACGATAATCGTTACATATATGTCTCGTTTCAAAATCATTAAGTTAGTAGTCTTGCTTTTACATATGTAGTTCATTGTTAATATACTTAATGATATGTTTACTTATCATAATATCATGTTAACTATATATATATCCATATATGTAACAACCCAACCCGTTAACCAACCAATAACGCAAAAAAAAAAATATTTTGCTGGTACAGCACATGGCGCGGCGCGCAATATGGCCGCGCGGCGCGCCAAAGTGGCCTGTCCAAAAAGTCATGAAATGCAAAAATGTTTGACCACTTCCCGACGTATTTAGACAAAACGCTTTTAACCATACATTAATATATGTAGAACTAACATGTTCCATCAATAAAATTAGTTTTACAAAGACCGGGCCCACATCGGCCGTTTTATGACTTTCGTACGAAAATACAAGTTTTCAACCACATGATTTGTAATACAAAATAAAGGTCGAGCATGGCGATTGGGGATACGCTACCCAATCCTAATCAATCCAAAAGTAAGCCTTCTAAAGCAACTACGCGAGTCCACTAGTCCCCGCTTACCCGAGCCTTCGCATCCATGCAATCTATAAAAAAGTCAACAACGAGAGGGTAAGCTAACGCTTAGTGAATGCGATACTTATACATATACATATGTAATTTACCTACACGCATCCACTTACAATACCATGCAAACAAAATGCATAAACGAGCTAGCAACACCAAACATACGACTAGCAACAACGTTAGTATATAAATCGCCACAATAATATACTAAATCACAATAATGCATAAATATAACAAACCGTTCCCCGCTATGGCACTACCGACTTGTAGACGACCATTAACGTCGAGTCTCACTCGTATGATGTCACCGACTTGTGACTCATCATAAGGTGTCACCGACTTGTGAATCACCATGTGGCATCACCGACTTGTGAAGCCCCACCTAGTGTCACCAACATGTGAACACTAAGAAATGTCACCGACTTGTGACTCATCAAAGGGTGTCACCGACTTGTGAACTACCCACCAATATCTATGGGTCACCGACTTGTGAACGCCATGTGACATCACCTACTTGTGAAGCGCCACTAAGTGTCACCGACTTGTGAACACTATAGGGTGTCACCGACTTGTGAATCACCCAAGGGTATCACCGACTTGTGAACCCCCATCAATACATATAGGTCACCGACTTGTGAAGCACTTAACGAGATACTACCAACCCGTAGCTCTCTTCACCCTTAACCTCAATAAGTCACCATCTTGTGACATAACGCCCAATACTCACGATGTGGCACCAAAGGCCCACATCGCGTACGAGTAAATAAACTACATACATACATGTATAAATATTCCACTCACCTTGTCGCCTTGAAGAAATGCCACCGAATAATCCGCAACACACCGATGGAATGTACCTATCCATTATCACAATCACAACAACACAATTAGGGTGGATTTACAAATCAACCCAAATTGACAACTAGTGCAATTTCGACCCAAATGCACTTCCAAGTACAAACCGTGCCCAAACTAACCAATAATCACTAACACAAGTGAGAATGGTCCTAATACGCCAATTAGACCCAATCATAGGTGTTAAACACCTATCTTGCCCAAAATGGCACTTAAACCCTAATTTTGACCCAAAGGAGTCAACATCGCGCCATTAGCGAGTTTTGACACCAAAACATATTTAACTCGGTTTTATACTTCAACTTAATCCATTTTAAGTTTATAAACCTTATTAAATCGACAATTGGGTCATAATCATCACCAAACCCTAATTTTGACTCAAATCAAAATTAGTCAACCCAAATTCACCTAAAGTGATTCCAACACTTCCATAATCACTAAACCTAGTGATTAAACTCAAGATTAAAGCCTAATCAAGGCCAAATCGTCAACCAACCCAAAACCCGCCAAGTGACAAGAATAACTAGTCACCATAAACCCATTTCATCATCTAAGAGGGTTTCACTACAAATCAAACTCAAACCCTAACTTGAATATCAAATCTAACAAATGTAATTCGGAGTTAGAACTTACCAATACCGCCAAAATGATGCCGTTGACGAGTAGAACAACTTTAATACCCGAGGTTTGACCCGAAACACCCTTCTTCTTCTCCAATTGGAGCTCTCTCTCTCTAAAACTCTCCTCTCACTCTAGGGTTTGAAGATGAGAGTGTTTGATGAGTGAAAATGAGCTCCAATGGAGTTCTAGGTCAGTCTTGATGACCCCAAACCGACCCTAATTGAAAAGACCAAAGTACCCCTCATTTAAACCTTTTAAAAAGGCTGAAAATTGCCTCTGTAGCAATCGGCGCGCCGCGCCACAAGGTGGAGCGCCGCTCCAAATAACTGGAAATTGTGGTCGAGCCCAAAACAGGTTTCAGCAACTTGTTTTGGCCATAACTTTTCGACCGTAACTCCGTTTTCGATGAATCAAATATCGTTAGAAACGTAATAAGATATTCTATCCAATGGTAAGGCTTTGAAACATCAACTCAAATTTTATTTGGGGTTGAAAAGATACGTACACACCTTGTCACTTCGGACAACGTCCAGTTTCCTTCGACGTTCGAGCAAGCAACACGTACACTTCATACACGCATCGTACACCATAAATACATTATGTACAATAAATATTTAGGTCTTACAACTCTCCCCCACTTAAACTCGATCACGTCCTCGTGATCTTCTCCACTTAACCAATCCGGACCTACTCAACGATCCTCACTCAAGTCCCAATACGAACTTTCCTAGACAATTCTTCCCAATGGATCACTTTTAACAACTAAAATCGTCAACCGTGATTTATCAAAACCACGATCCGAGCACTAAAACCTGCTCAATTTCCCATATCGGGAAAAACTCAACCAACCTCGTACCGAGATATAAATTCCTTAGCGTACCTTTACCACGGACAACGCTAAAAGTGACCAAGTCTCAACCTAAAGTCAACAATCCGAACGTTGAAGATCGAACCACATGAATCCTCACGGATTACTCTTACCACTAAACATCCTTTGTAGTGTGCAATACAACCAATACGCCACTATCCTAACATCATAAGCAACGACTAAAACCAAAAGCGCCCAAAACGACTATGGCAACGCTAATCCTAAGGTGTCCAAAATCGACTATTGTCACACCCGTAACAACACGTGAGCGAAACACGGCTATCGCAATCACTAATCACACAACATGGTCCTCACGATCCCACTCTCGGCGTATAAAACCACCAATAGATCACACATCCAACAATCATGAAGACTGGCCAAAAACTACACACATCAAAGATAGTCCACATCCGTGACTCTTCTTGCACACATACTTGGTCAATGTAAACGCCTCTCGAACGGCATACCATTTCTACACTAACCATTATGGAGAACAATACAAGTAACCCTCTAATCACCTCATGGTTACACCCGACTTGGTTAAGCCTCCACACCAAAACAATTAACCCGAACTCGTTAGTCAAACACACTTGGTCAACCCGCCTCGATCAACACCTATCACCTAATTGATTAACCCGACTCGGTTAGTCAAACTCGCTTGGTTAACCCGCCTCGGTCAAACCTCTAACGACAAATGATTAACCCAAGTTGGTTAGTCAAACGCATTCGGTCAATACCTAACATCAAATTGATTAACCCGACTCGGTTAGTCAAATACCCTAGGTCAACCCGACTCGGTCAATGCCTATCATCTAATTGATTAACCCGACCCGGTTAGTCAAACTCACTTGGTTAACCCGCCTCGGTCAACACCTAACATCTAATTGATTAACCCGACTCGGTTAGTCAAACTCGCTTGGTTAACCCGCCTCGGTCAACACCTAACATCTAATTGATTAACCCGACTTGGTTAGTCAAACTCACTTGGTTAACCCGCCTCGGTCAACACCTAACATCTAATTGATTAACCCGACTTGGTTAGTCAAACTCACTTGGTTAACCCGCCTCGGTCAACACCTAACATCTAATTGATTAACCCGACTTGGTTAGTCAAACTGCAATGGACTAACTCGACCTAGCGAGTCACTACATCACACTAGAATACCTTCGTGCGAGAGTATAAACTCCCCCACCTAGAACTCCGTTCCGTAAACACATCGTCAAAATAATAGCATCCCATGGAATGGCCACTCATCAACATACACAACCAATATCCTCATTGGTCATAGTCCTCGAATTCTCACGAATTCGTCTCCAACAATAGCTCCCGACGATAAACACATGCTCACTCTCACGGAAAGAGTGACCACTAATCCGACAACTAATGCGCCAATCGCATTATCATAACTCCTAAAAGAAAGACGAGGTTCACCCGTCTTGCATCTCTTAATACGCACGTCAACAAACCTTGCTCCAACCTTGAGCATACGAAGGATTTCGGATTATCCTTTGCTACTTCAACCGAAGCACTTACCGAACCGTACGGGTATTACTCTAGCAATCATCGAGTTGCTATCGCTTGTAACTTCCACACCGCCACTCGAACACCTAAGGGTTTTCTTGCTGGTACTCTATGCTCAATGTAAACGTAACACCATCGGAGTCGAATACCACGCTAGTAGGTATGAAAGAGGCACCTAACGTTGTGTCCCGTAGACTCCATTACCAACATTCATCTAGATCAAACACTTGATCTCAGGGGTTTCATCCACCCGACGAACCTCATGGATCATCAACTTCAACACGAAAGCGAACACGCTCTAACATACGTGTAACTCTAGCATTAAACTCAGCGTTGTTCGTCTCGATCCCATTTCCCGTCGCCATTCTAAGGAATGCAAAGCGATTAGATCACGAACGTATAAAGCACACACACAATACCACCCCATCTTGCTAAACACTCGTCGTACATCACTTGCTAGACACGATTTGTACCCGTAATAAGGTAGGTAAGTCCTTATTACGTATACATGCCGTATCGACTCGTTAGTACAACGACCGCCTCGCTCGATGATATATGCACACAAACAAAATTCTACGTGATATGCACATACGCGAGAATTTTTTATCACAACACAATTAATATATTAACAATATCCGCATTACTAATATAAACGTTAGTCCACCTACAAACAAGGCACTAACTATAACCTATTCCGACCCGTAATCCTACAAGTCCCGCACAAAATTTAGCACACACAAAAGTCTAAGTCTAGGCACCTATCTCAAGTCACCTAAATCCCTTAGACCATGCTCTGATACCACTTGTAACAACCCAACCCGTTAACCAACCAATAACGCAAAAAAAAAAATATTTTGCTGGTACAGCACAAGGCGCGGCGCGCCATATGGCCGCGGGGTGCGCCAAAGTGGCCTGTCCAAAAAGTCATGAAATGCAAAAATGTTTGACCACTTCCCGACGTATTTAGACAAAACGCTTTTAACCATACATTAATATATGTAGAACTAACATGTTCCATCAATAAAATTAGTTTTACGAAGACCGGGCCCACATCGGCCGTTTTACGACTTTCGTACGAAAAATACAAGTTTTCAACCACATGATTTGTAATACAAAATAAAGGTCGAGCATGGCGATTGGGGATACGCTACCCAATCCTAATCAATCCAAAAGTAAGCCTTCTAAAGCAACTACGCGAGTCCACTAGTCCCCGCTTACCCGAGCCTTCGCATCCATGCAATCTATAAAAAAGTCAACAACGAGAGGGTAAGCTAACGCTTAGTGAATGCGATACTTATACATATACATATGTAATTTACCTACACGCATCCACTTACAATACCATGCAAATAAAATGCATAAACGAGCTAGCAACACCAAACATACGACTAGCAACAACGTTAGTATATAAATCGCCACAATAATATACTAAATCACAATAATGCATAAATATAACAAACCGTTCCCCGCTATGGCACTACCGACTTGTAGACGACCATTAACGTCGAGTCTCACTCGTATGATGTCACCGACTTGTGACTCATCATAAGGTGTCACCGACTTGTGAATCACCATGTGGCATCACCGACTTGTGAAGCCCCACCTAGTGTCACCGACTTGTGAACACTAAGAAATGTCACCGACTTGTGACTCATCAAAGGGTGTCACCGACTTGTGAACTACCCACCAATATCTATGGGTCACCGACTTGTGAACGATATGTGACATCACCTACTTGTGAAGCGCCACTAAGTGTCACCGACTTGTGAACACTATAGGGTGTCACCGACTTGTGAATCACCCAAGGGTATCACCGACTTGTGAACCCCCATCAATACATATGGGTCACCGACTTGTGAAGCACCTAACGAGATACTACCAACCCGTAGCTCTCTTCACCCTTAACCTCAATAAGTCACCATCTTGTGACATAACGCCCAATACTCACGATGTGGCACCAAAGGCCCACATCGCGTACGAGTAAATAAACTACATACATACATGTATAAATATTCCACT
Source organism: Rutidosis leptorrhynchoides (assembly GCF_046630445.1). NCBI lineage: Eukaryota > Viridiplantae > Streptophyta > Magnoliopsida > Asterales > Asteraceae > Rutidosis > Rutidosis leptorrhynchoides. The sequence goes on from NC_092333.1 coordinate 344,567,843, forward strand.
CACCTTGTCGCCTTGAAGAAATGCCACCGAATAATCCGCAACACACGGATGGAATGTACCTATCCATTATCACAATCACAACAATTAGGGTGGATTTACAAATCAACCCAAATTGACAACTAGTGCAATTTCGACCCAAATGCACTTCCAAGTACAAACCGTGCCCAAACTAACCAATAATCACTAACACAAGTGAGAATGGTCCTAATACGCCAATTAGACCCAATCATAGGTGTTAAACACCTATATTGCCCAAAATGGCACTTAAACCCTAATTTTGACCCAAAGGAGTCAACATCGCGCCATTAGCGAGTTTTGACACCAAAACATATTTAACTCGGTTTTATACTTCAACTTAATCCATTTTAAGTTTATAAACCTTATTAAATCGACAATTGGGTCATAATCATCACCAAACCCTAATTTTGACTCAAATCAAAATTAGTCAACCCAAATTCACCTAAAGTGATTCCAACACTTCCATAATCACTAAACCTAGTGATTAAACTCAAGATTAAAGCCTAATCAAGGCCAAATCGTCAACCAACCCAAAACCCGCCAAGTGACAAGAATAACTAGTCACCATAAACCCATTTCATCATCTAAGAGGGTTTCACTACAAATCAAACTCAAACCCTAACTTGAATATCAAATCTAACAAATGTAATTCGGAGTTAGAACTTACCAATACCGCCAAAATGATGCCGTTGACGAGTAGAACAACTTTAATACCCGAGGTTTGACCCGAAACACCCTTCTTCTTCTCCAATTGGAGCTCTCTCTCTCTAAAACTCTCCTCTCACTCTAGGGTTTGAAGATGAGAGTGTTTGATGAGTGAAAATGAGCTCCAATGGAGTTCTAGGTCAGTCTTGATGACCCCAAACCGACCCTAATTGAAAAGACCAAAGTACCCCTCATTTAAACCTTTTAAAAAGGCAGAAAATTGCCTCTGCAGCAATCGGCGCGCCGCGCCACAAGGTGGAGCGCCGCTCCAAATAACTGGAAATTGTGGTCGAGCCCAAAACAGGTTTCAGCAACTTGTTTTGGCCATAACTTTTCGACCGTAACTCTGTTTTCGATGAATCAAATATCGTTGAAAACGTAATAAGATATTATATCCAATGGTAAGGCTTTGAAACATCAACTCAAACTTTATTTGGAGTTGAAAAGATACGTACACACCTTGTCACTTCGGACAACGTCCAGTTTCCTTTGACGTTCGAGCAAGCAACACGTACACTTCATACACGCATCGTACACCATAAATACATTATGTACAATAAATATTTGGGTCTTACAATATATATGTCATCATATAGTTTTTACAAGTTTTAACGTTCGTGAATCACCGGTCAACTTGGGTGGTCAATTGTCTATATGAAACCTATTTCAATTAATCAAGTCTTAACAAGTTTGATTGCTTAACATGTTGGAAACACTTAATCATGTAAATAACAATTTCATTTAATATATATATAAACATGGAAAAGTTCGGGTCACTACAGTACCTACCCGTTAAATAAATTTCGTCCCGAAATTTTAAGCAGTTGGAGGTGTTGACGTATCTTCTGGAAATAAGTGCTGGTATTTCTTATTCATCTGATCTTCTCATTCCCAGGTGAACTCAGGTCCTCTACGAGCATTCCATCGAACCTTAACAATTGGTATCTTGGTTTGTTTAAGTCTTTTAACCTCACGATCCATTATTTCGACGGGTTCTTCGATGAATTGAAGTTTTTCGTTGATTTGGATTTCGTCTAACGGAATAGTGAGATCTTCTTTAGCAAAATATTTCTTCAAATTCGAGACGTGGAAAGTGTTATGTACAGCTGCGAGTTGTTGAGGTAACTCAAGTCGGTAAGCTACTGGTCCGACACGATCAATAATCTTGAATGATCCAATATACCTTGGATTTAATTTACCTCGTTTACCAAATCGAACAACGCCTTTCCAAGGTGCAACCTTAAGCATGACCATCTCTCCAATTTCAAATTCTATATCTTTTCTTTTAATGTCGGCGTAGCTCTTTTGTTGACTTTGGGCGGTTTTCAACCGTTGTTGAATTTGAATGATCTTCTTGGTAGTTTCTTGTATTATCTCTGGACCCGTAATCTGTCTATCCCCCACTTCACTACAACAAATTGGAGACCTGCACTTTCTACCATAAAGTGCTTCAAATGGCGCCATCTCAATACTTGAATGATAGCTGTTGTTGTAGGAAAATTCTGCTAACGGTAGATGTCGATCCCAACTGTTTCCGAAATCAATAACACAAGCTCGTAGCATGTCTTCAAGCGTTTGTATCATCCTTTCGCTCTACCCATCAGTTTGTGGATGATAGGCAGTACTCATGTCTAGACGAGTTCCTAATGCTTGCTGTAATGTCTGCCAGAATCTTGAAATAAATCTGCCATCCCTATTAGAGATAATAGAGATTGGTATTCCATGTCTGGAGACGACTTCCTTCAAATACAGTCGTGCTAACTTCTCCATCTTGTCATCTTCTCTTATTGGCAAGAAGTATGCTGACTTGGTGAGATGATCAACTATTACCCAAATAGTATCATAACCACTTGCAGTCCTTGGCAATTTAGTAATGGAATCCATGGTAATGTTTTCCCATTTCCCTTTCGGGATTTCAGGTTGTTGTAGTAGACCTGATGGTTTCTGATGTTCAGCTATGACCTTAGAATACGTCAAACATTCTCCTACATATTTAGCAATATCGGCTTTCATACCTGGCCACCAAAAATGTTTCTTAAGATCCTTGTACATCTTCCCTGTTCCAGGATGTATTGAGTATCTGGTTTTATGAGCTTCTCTAAGTACCATTTCTCTCATATCTCCAAATTTTGGTACCCAAATTCTTTCAGCCCTATATCGGGTTCCGTCTTCCCGAATATTAAGATGCTTCTCCGATCCTTTGGGTATTTCATCCTTTAAATTTCCCTCTTTTAAAACTCCCTGTTGCACCTCCTTTATTTGAGTAGTAAGGTTATTGTGAATCATTATATTCATAGATTTTACTCGAATGGGTTCTCTGTCCTTCCTGCTCAAGGCGTCGGCTACCACATTTGCTTTCCCCCGGTGGTAACGAATCTCAAAGTCGTAATCATTCAACAATTCAATCCACCTACGCTGCCTCATATTCTGTTGTTTCTGATTAAATATGTGTTGAAGACTTTTGTGGTCGGTATATATAATACTTTTGACCCCATATAAGTAGTGCCTCTAAGTCTTTAATGCAAAAACAACCGCGCCTAATTCCAAATCATGCGTCGTATAATTTTGTTCGTGAATCTTCAATTGTCTATACGCATAAGCAATCACCTTCGTTTGTTGCATTAATACACAACCGATACCTTGCTTTGATGCGTCACAATAAATCACAAAATCATCATTCCCTTCAGGCAATGACAATATAGGTGCCGTAGTTAGCTTTTTCTTCAATAACTGGAACGCTTTCTCTTGTTCATCCTTCCATTCAAATTTCTTCCCTTTATGCGTTAATGCAGTCAAAGGTTTTGCTATTCTGGAAAAGTCTTGGATGAACCTTCTATAGTAACCAGGTAATCCTAAAAATTTACGTATGTACTTCGAAGTTTTTGGGGTTTCCCACTTTTCAACGATTTCGATCTTTGCCGAATCTACCTGGATAACTTCTTTGTTCACTATGTGACCGAGGAATTGAACTTCTTCCAACCAAAATGCACACTTTGAAAACTTAGCGTACAGTTTTTCTTTCCTCAATACTTCTAGCACTTTTCTCAAATGTTCTTCGTGCTCTTGATCATTCTTTGAGTAAATAAGTATGTCATCGATGAAAACAATGACAAACTTGTCAAGATATGGCCCACACACTCGGTTCATAAGGTCCATGAACACAGCTGGTGCGTTAGTCAATCCAAATGGCATAACCATAAACTCGTAATGACCATAACGCGTCCTAAAAGCAGTTTTTGGAATATCATTCTCCTTTACTCGCATTTGATGATATCCAGAACGTAAATCGATCTTCGAATAAACCGACGAGCCTTGTAGTTGATCAAATAAGTCGTCAATTCTCGGCAGTGGATAATGGTTTTTGATGGTAAGTTTGTTCAACTCTCTGTAGTTAATACACAACCTAAATGTACCATCCTTCTTTTTGACAAACAAAACAGGAGCTCCCCATGGTGATGTGCTTGGTCGAATGAAACCACGTTCTAATAGTTCTTGCAGTTGGCTTTGCAGTTCTTTCATCTCGCTGGGTGCGAGTCTATAAGGAGCACGAGCTATTGGTGCAGCTCCTGGTACAAGATCTATTTGAAATTCAACAGATCGATGTGGAGGTAGTCCCGGTAATTCTTTCGGAAATACATCGGGAAATTCTTTTGTGACAGGAACATCATTGATGCTCTTTTCTTCAGTTTGTACTTTCTCGACGTGTGCTAGAACAGCATAGCAACCTTTTCTTATTAGTTTTTGTGCCTTCAAATTACTAATAAGATGTAGCTTCATATTACCCTTTTCTCCGTACACCATTAAGGGTTTTCCTTTTTCTCGTATAATGCGAATTGCATTTTTATAACAAACGATCTCTGCTTTCACTTCTTTCAACCAGTCCATACCGATTATCACATCAAAACTCCCTAACTCTACTGGTATCAAGTCAATCTTAAATGTTTCGCTAACCAGTTTAATTTCTCGATTCCGACATATATTATCTGCTGAAATTAATTTACCATTTGCTAATTCGAGTAAAAATTTACTATCCAAAGGCGTCAATGGACAACTTAATTTAGCATAAAAATCTCTACTCATATAGCTTATATCCGCACCCTAATCGAATAAAACGTAAGAAAATTTATTGTCAATAACAAACGTACCCGTAACAAGCTCCGGGTCTTCCTGTGCCTCTACCGCATTAATATTGAAAACTCTTCCGCGGCCTTGTCCATTCGTGTTCTCCTGGTTCCGGCAATTTCTAATAATGTGGCCCGATTTTCCACATTTATAACAAACTACATTGGCATAACTTGCTCCGACACTACTTGCTCCGCCATTACTCGTTCCGACACCATTTGTTCCTTTCGTTCTGTTAACCCCTGGTCCGTAGACCTCACACTTCGCCGCGCTATGACCATTTCTTTTACACTTGTTGCAAAATTTGGTGCAGAACCCCGAGTGATACTTTTCACACCTTTGGCATAGCTGCTTCTGATTGTTGTTGTTGTTGCGGTTGTTATTGTTGTTGGGATGATTGTTGTAGTTGCTGTTGTTGTTGTTGTTGTTGTTGTTGTTGTTGGGCCGTTTGTTGTAGTTGCGATTGGTGTTGCGATTGTTGGGATAATTGTTGCGATTATTATTGTAATTGCTGTTGTTGTTGTATTGGTGATTCTTATCACCGTCTTCCTCCCACTTTCTTTTCACTTGCTTCACATTGGCCTCTTCAGCCATCTGTTCTTTAATTCTTTCCTCAATCTGGTTCACTAGTTTGTGAGCCATTCTACATGCCTGTTGTATGGAGGTGGGCTCGTGTGAACTTATATCTTCTTAGATTCTTTCCGGTAATCCTTTCCCAAATGCGTCGATCTTCTCTTCCTCATCTTCGAACGCTCCCGGACACAATAGGCATAATTCTGTGAATCGTCTTTCGTACGTGGTAATATCAAATCCTTGGGTTCGTAACCCTCTAAGTTCTGTCTTGAGCTTATTGACCTCGGTTCTGGGACGGTACTTCTCGTTCATCAAGTGCTTGAATGCTGACCACGGTAGTGCGTACGCATCATCTTGTCCCACTTGCTCTAGATAGGTATTCCACCATGTTAACGCAGAACTTGTGAAGGTATGCGTAGCGTACTTCACTTTGTCCTCTTCAGTACACTTACTTATGGCAAACACCGATTCGACCTTCTCGGTCCACCGTTTCAATCCGATCGGTCCTTCGGTTCCATCAAATTCCAAAGGTTTGCAGGCAGTGAATTCTTTGTAGGTGCATCCTACACGATTTCCTGTACTGCTAGATCTAAGGTTATTGTTGGTATGTAGCGCAGCCTGTACTGCGGCTATGTTTGAAGCTAGAAAAGTACGGAATTCCTCTTCATTCATATTCACGGTGTGTCGAGTAGTCGGTGCCATTTCCTTCAAAATAGTCAAATGGAACAAGTTAATCATACAGAATATTAAGAGTAGTTAATAGTATTTCGTAGCATAATATGAACTCATTTATAAAAGTTTTTCTTCATATTAGCGTTTTATAAGTTTAAATTCGGGTAGTACCTACCCGTTAAGTTCATACTTAGTAGCTAATATACAATTCAACTACTACAATTCTATATGAAAAACTGATTATAATAATATTTCACGTTCAAACTTTTATACAATATTTTACAAACTTACAATACCGCTTATTTTACATAAAGCATGAAATATAGCACACAATAACTTTGATACAAGATAGTTGTGAAGATAATTCTAGCTAGTACACAAGTCGTTCAGCAAAGGCAATAAAGACACGTAATTCATACGTCCAGAAACAAGTCATGCATTCTGGTTTTACTAGGACTACTTCCCATCCTTGGTCTTGTGGAACATAACCATTATGGCCGTTGATAAGACAGCGTGTTGTAACGTCGTCAAAGGGACGAGGGTTACGTAATGACCAACAGTCTCGTAATAACCTAAAAACCTCATTTCTTACCCCAATTACCGACTCCGTCACTTGTGGGAACGTTTTGTTTAATAGTTGTAGCCCGATGTCCTTTTTCTCACTTTGGTGAGAAGCGAACATTACTAACCCGTAAGCATAGCATGCTTCTTTATGTTGCATGTTAGCTTCTTTTTCTAAATCATGAAGTCCTATATTCGAATACATTGAGTCAAAATAATTTCTTAACCCGTTGCGTAAAATATCATTTGGGTTCCCCGCAATATATGCGTCAAAGTAAACACATCGTAACTTATGGGTTTCCCAATGTGATATCCCCCATCTTTCAAACGAAAGTCTCTTATAAACCAAGACATTCTTGGAACGTTCTTCGAATGTCTTACAAACTGATTTCGCCGTAAATAGTTGTGCCGAAGAATTCTGACCGGCTCTAGACATGATTTCATCAATCATGTCTCCGGGTAGGTCTCTTAAAATATTGGGTTGTCTATCCATTTTGTGTTTTTATACTGTAAAATAGACAAGAGTTAGATTCATAAAAAAAGTACTTATTAATAAAAGCAATTTTTACATATATCATAAAGCATAAGCACACTATATTACATATATTACACCACACGAATACAACTATCTTATTCCAACTCGCTCATTTCTTCTTCTTCGGTTTTGGTTTATTTTGCCAAGTTTCTAGGGATATATGATGTTCCCTTAATACGAGCTGTCGTTTTCCACAACGGTTTAGAAAAACCTGGTGGTTTAGAGGTTCCCGGGTCATTGTTACAACTTAAGGGCTTCGGGGGTTGATGATACATATAAAGTTCATCGGGGTTGGAATTAGATTTCTCTATTTTTATGCCCTTTCCCTTATTATTTTCTTTTGCCTTTTTAAATTCAGTTGGGGTAATTTCTATAACATCATCGGAATTCTCGTCGGAATCCTATTCATCGGAGAATTGGTAATCCTCCCAATATTTTGCTTCCTTGGCGGAAACACCATTGACCATAATTAACCTTGGTCGGTTGGTTGAGGATTTTCTTTTACTTAACCGTTTTATTATTTCCCCCACCGGTTCTATTTCCTCCTCCGGTTCCTCCTCTTCCGGTTCTGATTCTTCTTCCGGTTCTGATTCTTCTTCCGGTTCTTCTTCGGGAACTTGTGAATCAGTCCAATATATATTCGACTCTTCGTTATTATTAGGTGAGTCAATGGGATTTGTGCTAGAGGTAGACATCTATCACATAATATCAAACATGTTAAGAGATTAATATATCACATAATATATACATGTTAATAATATATAGTTTCCAACAAAAATGTTAAGCAATCATTTTTAAAGAAAACACGGTCGAAGTCCAGACTCACTAATGCATCCTAACAAACTCGATAAGACACACTAATGCAAAATTCTGGTTCTCTAAGACCAACGCTTGGATACCAACTGAAATGTCCCGTTCTTATTGATTAAAAACGTTCCATATTAATTGATTTCGTTGCGAGGTTTTGACCTCTATATGAGACGTTTTCAACGACTGCATTCATTTTTAAAACAAACCATAACCTTTATTTCATAAATAAAGGTTTAAAAAGCTTTACGTAGATTATCAAATAATGATAATCTAAAATATCCTGTTTACGCACGACCATTACATAATGGTTTACAATACAAATATGTTATATCGAAATCAGTTTCTTGAATGCAGTTTTTACACAATATCATACAAACATGGACTCCAAATCTTGTCCTTATTTTAGTATGCAACAGCGGAAGCTCTTAGTATTCACCTGAGAATAAACATGCTTTAAACGTCAACAAAAATGTTGGTGAGTTATAGGTTTAACCTATATATATCAAATCGTAACAATAGACCACAAGATTTCATATTTCAATACACATCCCATACATAGAGATAAAAATCATTCATATGGTGAACACCTGGTAACCGACATTAACAAGATGCATATATAAGAGTATCCCCATCATTCCGGGACACTCTTCGGATATGATATAAATTTCGAAGTACTAAAGCATCCGGTACTTTGGATGGGGTTTGTTAGGCCCAATAGATCTATCTTTAGGATTCGCCTCAATTAGGGTGTCTGTTCCCGAATTCTTAGATTACCATACTTAATAAAAAGGGGCATATTCGATTTCGATAATTCAACCATAGAATGTAGTTTCACGTACTTGTGTCTATTTTGTAAATCATTTATAAAACCTGCATGTATTCTCATCCCAAAAATATTAGATTTTAAAAGTGGGACTATAACTCACTTTCACATATTTTTACTTCGTCGGAAAGTAAGACTTGGCCACTGGTTGATTCACGAACCTATAACAATATATACATATATATCAAAGTATGTTCAAAATATATTTACAACACTTTTAATATATTTTGATGTTTTAAGTTTATTAAGTCAGCTGTCCTCGTTAGTAACCTACAACTGGTTGTCCACAGTTAGATGTACAGAAATAAATCGATAAATATTATCTTGAATCAATCCACGACCCAGTGTATACGTATCTCAGTATTGATCACAACTCAAACTATATATATTTTGGAATCAACCTCAACCCTGTATAGCTAACTCCGACATTCACATATAGAGTGTCTATGGTTGTTCCGAAATATATATAGATGTGTCAACATGATAGGTCGAAACATTATATACGTGTTTATGGTATCTCAAGATTACATAATATACAATACAAGTTGATTAAGTTATGGTTGGAATAGATTTGTTGCCAATTTTCACGTAGCTAAAATGAGAAAAATTATCCAATCTTGTTTTACCCATAACTTCTTCATTTTAAATCCGTTTCGAGTGAATCAAATTGCTATGGTTTCATATTGAACTCTATTTTATGAATCTAAATAGAAAAAGTATAGGTTTTTAGTCGGAAAAATAAGTTACAAGTCGTTTTTGTAAAGGTAGTCATTTCAGTCGAAAGAACGACGTCTAGATGACCATTTTAGAAAACAAACTTCCACTTTGAGTTTAACTATGATTTTTGGATATAGTTTCATGTTCATAAGAAAAATCATTTTTCTAGAAGAACCACTTTTAAATCAAAGTTTATCATAGTTTTTAATTAACTAACCCAAAACAGCCCGCGGTGTTACTACGACGGCGTATGTCCAGTTTTACAGTGTTCTTCGTGTTTCCAGGTTTTAAATCATTAAGTTAGCATATCATATAGATATAGAATATGTGTTTAGTTGATTTTAAAAGTCAAGTTAGAAGGATTAACTTTTGTTTGTGAACAAGTTTAGAATTAACTAAACTATGTTCTAGTGATTACAAGTTTAAACCTTCGAATAAGATAGCTTTATATGTATGAATCGAATGATGTTATAAACATCATTACTACCTCAAGTTTTCTGGATAAAGCTACCGGAAACGAGAAAAATGGATCTAGCTTCAAAGGATCCTTGGATGGCTTGAAAGTTCTTGAAGCAGAATCATGACACGAAAAACAAGTTCAAGTAAGATTTGCACTCGAAATAAGATTGTTATAGTTATAGAAATTGAATCAAAGTTTGAATATGAGTATTACCTTGTATTAGAAAGATATCTTACTGTAAATAAGAAAGATTTCTTGAGGTTGGATGATCACTCTACAAGATTGGAAGTAAGATAGCAAACTTGGAAGTATTCTTGATTTTATAAAACTAGAACTTGTAGAATTTATGAAGAACACTTAGAACTTGAAGATAGAACTTGAGAGAGATCAATTAGATGAATAAAATTGAAGAATGAAAGTGTTTTTAGGTGTTTTTGGTCGTTGGTGTATGGATTAGATATAAAGGATATGTAATTTTGTTTTCATGTAAATAAGTCATGAATGATTACTCATATTTTTATAATTTTATGAGATATTTCATGCTAGTTGCCAAATGATGGTTCCCACATGTGTTAGGTGACTCACATGGGCTGCTAAGAGCTGATCATTGGAGTGTATATACTAATAGTACATACATCTAAAAGCTGTGTATTGTACGAGTACGAATACGGGTACATACGAGTAGAATTGTTGATGAAACTGAACGAGGATGTAATTGTAAGCATTTTTGTTAAGTAGAAGTATTTTGATAAGTGTCTTGAAGTCTTTCAAAAGTGTATGAATACATATTAAAACACTACATGTATATACATTTTAACTGAGTCGTTAAGTCATCGTTAGTCGTTACATGTAAGTGTTGTTTTAAAACCTTTAGGTTAACGATCTTGTTAAATGTTGTTAACCCAATGTTTATAATGTCAAATGAGATTTTAAATTATTATATTATCATGATAATATGATGTATGAATATCTCTTAATATGATATATATACATTAAATTTCGTTACAACGATAATCGTTACATATATGTCTCGTTTCAAAATCATTAAGTTAGTAGTCTTGCTTTTACATATGTAGTTCATTGTTAATATACTTAATGATATGTTTACTTATCATAATATCATGTTAACTATATATATATCCATATATATGTCATCATATAGTTTTTACAAGTTTTAACGTTCGTGAATCACTGGTCAACTTGGGTGGTCAATTGTCTATATGAAACCTATTTTAATTAATCAAGTCTTAACAAGTTTGATTGCTTAACATGTTGGAAACACTTAATCATGTAAATAACAATTTCATTTAATATATATATAAACATGGAAAAGTTCGGGTCACTACAATATATACATATATATTTTCTTCAGATGTAATTATGGATTTAATGAGTTAATATGATATTAATCTCATTTACTTTTCGGTTTGAGCTAGAATAAATAATCTCTAAGACTTTAGAGATTACATAACCGCCATGAAGGATGAAGATAAAAAATGTAGAACGATACGTAGATTGATGATTATAATCGATGTACAGAATGAGATGTTGAGGCGTGTGTTATTGATGGTACGGGTGTTGTTACTGATGGTACTGTTGGTGCCGGTGATGTTGCTGAAGCTGGTAAGTTTTTTACCATATTTTCCAAGGCTACAACTCAGGCGCGAAGTTCGTTGACTTCTTATATTATTCCAAGATGATTGTCGGTCGGAACGAGCGGATGAATAAAGTTTTAAATTTGAGATAGTATATAATCATGGCGAGATATTCGGGTAATGAGGGCGAAAATAGTGTTTCGGATTGGTTCGCCGGTGAATGCTTCAGGTTCTTCGCCAAGAGTGTAGGTTGGTGGGTGGAAGGGATCGCCTTCTTCTCGTCTCCATCGGTTAAGTCGACTACGAACTCATCAGATGAATTAGAGATGGATGATTGGTTGATTCATTCTGGTGACACCGCCTTTTGGAGCTTAGGTGGATATCCATGTCGGAATAGCTGTCGGAATAACTATCAGAATAGCTATTGAAATCTGAGGGACTCGAACTGGTTGAGGGATTCATCTCGTACGATCAGATGAAGGATTTTCGATAAGAAATAGATTATAGGATGTAGATTAGTACCCTACAATACATAATTTACATATGCATATATAATACTAAAATCCCATAAGTTACGGAGGAATCTACGGAATCTGTCAGGCAAAGGTAACAATAACAAATACGCTAAGATATGAATTAGCAGATATGCTAAGATATGAGTTTTGTCTGTACACTATCTAGGTAATAGAGGCAGTAAGATGTGTCTAGACTTTAAGGATGATAAGCAAATAATTTTCGACACTAAATGATAAGCAAAAATTTTGACATGCAGACACGGTCGAAGTCCAGACTCACTAATGCATCTAAACAACTATCAGTTAGACACACTAATGCAAGACCTAGTTCGCTAAGACCACCGCTCCTAATCCATCTGGACGAAGTCTTCAACAGTTGGTCCCATTGCGAGGTTCTGACCTCTATATGCCATGAACGACTCCATGTAATATGAGCAAATGCACAGCGGAAGATTTCTTTCATACCTGAGAATAAACATGCTTCAAAGTGTCAACCAAAAGGTTGGTGAGTTCATAAGTTTATTATAAAACAATAAAATTCATCATTTTGATAGACCACAAGATTTAAATGCTGCATGGTACAAATGGGCCCGAATCCTATACCCACCTGTAATGTACATGCGATATCTTTTAAAAACAGTACACCTTTCTCGTGTACGAAATCATCTTTCATAAATCTTCGTAACCGTACACATATCTTGTGCACAAAAATAACATACACATAACCTGTGTATAAAATCATTCTATCGATACATAACATTCACTTCAATTGGTGGCAATTATCATGTCCACATAATTCAATGGTGGTAATTATCATATCCACATAATTCAATGGTGTCAATTATCATGTCCACATAATTCAATGGTGGCAATTATCATGTCCACATAATTCAATAATAATCCGCAGAACTTCTGTCTGCATAATAATTCAATCGAGGAATGTTTTGCTTGTGTCTATCTCGTTAAACATTTATAAAAGCATTTCATGTATTTGCAGTTCAAAATATATTTCAAAAGCATTTAATAAAGCAGTTATAAAAACAGCGCATGTATTCTCAGTCCCAAAAATGTAAAGAGTATAAGGGAATCAAATTAACTCACCTAATGTATTTTGTAGTAAAAATACACATGACTATATTGAACAAATGCAGGGTTGGCCTCGGATTCACGAACCTATATCATTCATATGTGTATTAATACATATAATCGTATTCGAACAAATTTATATATATTATTATTAATGATATGATTTCTATATTAATAAATTATATGTTATTTTATATATTTAAATAATTAACAATTTCAATATAATTAAGTTTTATATAATATCTTTTTATCTAAGAAATCTTTTGTTTGCATAATATAGTTATAATAATACTAGAATAAGTATGATAATAAAAATAATAATTTTCTTCATAATAATATTGATAGTATTAACAATAGTTTCTATATAAAAATACATATTCAAAGAAATGATACTAATACTAATAATATACTTATGTTAATAATAATAGTTCTAATATTTATAAAATGATAATAATAATAATCATAATTATACTAGTGATAATAATACTTACAATGATAAATTTGGTAATGTTATTATTAATACTTATAATATTAATATGGTAAAGTTAATAATTATGTTAGTAATGATAATAACAATAATACTTACGGACAATACTTAAAATAATAATATTATCACTGATGTTAATATTTATAAGGCTAGTAATAATAATAGCTAATAATATAATATTAGTAATAATGATAATGATAATAATGATTATATTAATGATAATCATAATATTACTAATACCTAATAATAATAATTGATATTTATCACTTATATTAGTAATATTCTTAACAATAATAATTATAATACTAACATTAATAACAATCACTATAATAATCATAACAACATTAATCATATTTATATTTATAATAATAATAATAATAATAATAATAATAATAATAATAATAATAATAATAATAATAATAATAATAATAATAATAATAATAATAAAAATGAGACTACCTCAAGAAATAAGTTGTCAAAAAAAAATGTTCCTGCCATGGATCGAACCCGCGACCTCTTGATACCCCGACACTCTCCTAACCATCCATCTATTTTCGTTTTTTTGTTTCAAAACCGTTTCCATTTATATTTAAATCCTTTTTCAACTTTTCTCATTTGTTCTCCTTCTTCCCATCAGTTAGTCGACCAGAGGGTTAAACTAGGTTAATAACTAGTTATTTATTTTGTTTTGAAATTAGTAGTTGGTACAGAAACGGTTTTGAGATAACCACGTTTAATTAAAACAAAAAAAAAATAGCTTTTTATGTTCTTTATGAACTCTAAATCGACTTCGTAATTTAAGGATGTTTTAGACCAACATTATAACATGAAAAATGTAAGACCCAAATATTATCCTTGTATATAAGCATTGTTACGATACTCGAAGCGGGGTTTTGTTGTATATATTTAAAACATGGAAGAATTCTGAACTTCATCCGATCTCGATAGAATCCGGGACGAGTTGCACCATTTGCAACAAGGGTCAATGGACTTGGTTACACTCAAGTCTACCTTCTTGGCAAAGACTCATTTTTGCCCGGAATATGTGGGTGATGATCACAAGTTAATGAAGTATTTCTACCGTACCTTGAATGATGAGTACAAGGGCAAGATTAGTCGGGATATGGCTAAGTCGTTTGATGAATTGTTTGAGTTGGCTCGAGGTTTTGAGCCGGAGGTTCCAAGAAAGAGCGATTTTGCGTTTTCCAAAAGAAAGTTTGAAGGTTTTAGTTACTATAACTCTTCAAACAAGAAGAACAGGAAATGATTAAAACTAGTTCAAAATGATCACAGAAACGTTTTTAAAACTTAGGATTGCCTTAAAAATAGTTCAAATGAGGATATCATTGATTTGCTCGTGAAAATGTAGCTTATTCTTTGATTTCCCTTATTTTGTACGCTTTGAACAAAATGATTATTTTTCGGTCAAACGGCTTTAATCTTTGACTTTAAGATGTTATAGCTCAAGTTTGGTGATTAAAAATATTTAAGTTAATCAAAAATGGTCATTAGAATCATTGTGTGCTTAAAAATCATCACATTTGGTTCAAAATTGTTTAATACGACTAACTTGCTATAATTATTATTTATTTTTAGCAATATTTATTGTAATCAAGGGTACACATTGAATTTTGCTTAAAAGTAAGTTTATAGTTCGTTTAAATGCTGTTTGTGGTAATTTGGGCTATATTTGACTATAACAGGATTTTGGAAAATACCATTTTTAAAGCCCTCATTTCGAAATTTTTTTCGAAAAATATGTGCATTTTTAGATTCTAAGTCTTAATTTTTGGAACATAACCTATGTTACTTGATTTTTGCAGATGGCTAATCGTTTACCAAGAGAGTATGAGTTGCCCCATTATCTTCGCAGGCAAGAAAACCCGGCTGATACTGAGTCAGTTATGAGAGTTTGGATCAACCGGCCTAAAGCGGGTAACAAATATATCAATTGGACGATATTGGAACAATGTGGATGGGCCGATGAGCTCAAAGCAATCTTGACCTTTCAAGCTGAGGAATAGCGACATGTACTAAATGCCCTGTCCAAGCCAAGGAACTTACACCGAAGAGTCCTGATAAATGCTGATTGAGACGAGATTCTGCATTTTTGAACCACGAAACACTCGGTTTCCATTTCGGTTGTAGGTGTAACCAACCCGCTATTAAAGATATGGCAGAAATAAATAATAGAAAAAGAGCTCATGTATAAAGATCTTCATTAGTTCGTAAACCAATTGTATACCACCACTGATAAACACCAGAATAGGCGATACACACCGGGCATGGAAACAGTTGTTTGAGTTAAATGAGACGACATACAATGAGCCATATGCAGAATTTATGGCTACCTGGAGTTTCGATTCGGATGTTGATCAGGAAGATTATAATGAACAGGAGTGTATCCATTTCCGACACCAAAACCACACATATCACCTGACTCTCGCACGGTTTGCGAAACACTTGAAGTTGTATAAATCGTCGCAGCTCACCCGGTCGATATTCAACAGGGGATACACCACCTTGAATAATATAAATCACCAAGCTTTCTGGCAAGAGTACCCCACTGATAATGGGCCATGGCAATCGGGTAAAAAGGCATCCAAATTCACCAACCCCGTACACCGAATCCTCCACCACCTAATCACCAAAACCCTCCACCCTAAAGCCAAACATGGCGGTGCTGTTACGATTAGCGACATGCGCCAGATGTACGCCATGATACATAACCAAAATATGCAGGTAGCACATCTCCTGGCTCAGGCTCTCACTAATGAGAAGAATTCGGCAAGAACGGTTGTGTCGGTTTTAGGGGGCGTTGTTACTAAGCTGCTGCGCGGAATGCAGGTTTTGGGAAGTGTAGAACGGTTTGACTATAGGACCGGGGCCATGCCAGAGGAAATAGGATATAAGCTGTTGAGCTACTGGAATTACATTCGCATTGAGGGTGAGCAGTTAATCATTCAGGCGAACTCAGAAATACCTGGTTCTGAAGATCGAATAGTGCCAGGGGTGAGAGTACATGGATTCAGACCTGATACGAGGACACGGGACGGTAGTAGGTTTAATAACCCGTCCTAATCCATCCGGACAAAGTCCATATTGATTATAGATGATTCGTAATAGTTGATTACATCGCGAGGTACTTGACCTCTATATGATACATTTTACAAACATTGCATTCGTTTTTAAAAGACAAACTTGCTTTACATCGAAAGTTGATGACATGCATATCATTTCATAATATATCCAACTATAATTGACTTAATAATAATCTTGATGAACTCAATGACTCGAATGCAACGTCTTTTGAAATATGTCATGAATAACTCCAAGTAATATCTCTAAAATGAGCAAATGCACAGCGGAAGATTTCTTTCATACCTGAGAATAAACATACTTTAAAGTGTCAACCAAAAGGTTGGTGAGTTCATTAGTTTAACATAAATAATCATTTTCATTATTTTAATAGACCACAAGATTTTCATATTTCATAAACATCATTCTCATATCAGGCATTTCGCAAACTGCATAGAGATAAAAATCATTTATATGGATTGAACACATGGTAACCGACGTTAACTTAATGCATAGAATATCCCCAAAATAGAACCTCTCGTTTGTATAATAATCTCGAAGTACTAAAGCATTCGTACCCCGAATGGGACTTGTCAAGGTCCAGAGATCTATCTTTAGGATTCGCGTCAATTAGGGGCCATTTCCCTAATTCTTAAGCTACCAAGCTAAAAAGGGGCATATTTGATTCGATAATCCAACCATAGAATGTAGTTTCGATTACTTGTGTCTATTTCGTAAACATTTATAAAAGCAGCGCATGTATTCTCAGTCCCAAAAATATATATTGCAAAAGCATTTAAAAAGGGAGCAAATGAAACTCACCATACTGTATTTTAAAGTAAAAATACATATGACGATATTGAACAATGCAGGGTTGGCCTCGGATTCACGAACCTATATCATTTGTATATTTATTAATACACATATTTGTAATCGAATATGTTTATATATTATTATTAGTGATGTACCTGTTATATTTAATAATTTGTAAGTTTTAATAATTATTTATATATTTTCATTTTATATATATGTATAATTATTAATATAGTTAAGTTATGTAATTTAAATATAATTTTATATCTATACTCTTTATTTTAATACATATTATCTTAACAACGTCTTTTAAAAACTTTTATTTTCATAAATAATATTAGCTTAATAATAATGATGGAGATAATACTTGATAATAATAATAATAATAATAATAATAATAATAATAATAATAATAATAATAATAATAATAATAATAATAATAATAATAATAATAATAATAATAGTTCTAATGATAACAAAATAATAATTTTTGTAAAAAGGTTAATAATGATAATAGTTTTTAATAATAACAATACTATTAATGAAAGTCATACTAATACTAAATATGATAATATCAATAATATTTTGTTGATAATAATAATAATAATACAAATAATTATGAAATGATACTTATGATAATATTAATATAATAAAGTTTCAAAACTGTGTGATACGTATATATATAATCCATGAACTTGAATAAATTTCATACTTATTCTTAATATTATCTATTGTCAATACCATACATATAGTTCTCATAATCCAAATCTCATCCAAATTTCTAATATTAAAATTACTAACCTTTATATATATATATATATATATATATATATATATATATATATATATATATATATATATATTCACTTTATTTTTATTCCTTATCTTTTATAATCAATAATTTATAATAATAATAATAGTATTAATTTTAATGATAATAGTAGTATTAATAATTTAATGAAATTAATGATAATAATATTTCATCTTTGCATCAACACTTAATTATAAGTTTAATCATCTTTATAAACATATTTATATTAATAATATACATATATATATATATATTATATATATATATATATATATATATATATATATATATATATATATATATATATATATATATATATATATATATATATATATATATATATATATATATATATATATATATAATCATAATTTTATCTAATAATTATTCTCACTTATTCATTATCATAGTAACAATAACAATAACAATAACAATAACAATAACAATAACAATAACAATAACAATAACAATAACAATAACAATAAAAATAACAATAACACTTTTGGTGTTGAAAATTACCTCTTAATGCTTAAAAAGAAACAACTCGTCAGAGCCGGGACTCGAACCCGCGACCACTCGAACAACACCAACACCCATAAACCACTCGACTGCCTTTGCTTTTTCTGTTTTAATACCCAAAGTAATTTTATTAAACCGATACAAACTGTTTCTCTTTTCTCCTATTCTTCCTCATTGAACTAGTCTACCAAAGATCAATTCTATCCCATAGTATGTTTTCTAATTTAGTTTTTGGAATTAATATTCAACCTAAAAACATATACTAGTGATCTTTTGTTTTATAAAAAAAAAAAAAAAAACTAAGCTTCTGTGCTCGTCGAATAACAAAAAAAAAAAGAAAAATGATTTTTGGTTTTGATTGCATTATAGCTAAAGTGTATAACACGAAATAGTTTCTAAATCACCTCTATAATCTTTCTGGGTACCCAAATTATCTTAAAACATTGAAATCACTTTGAATTTTCAAATAAACGGAATATTTGACTTTCAGATTTTTGAACTTTGGCTCACAAATTCTCGAATGATAACAAGAATTGGAATGTGAAACTTCACAGATAGTTTTAGTTGATGATTCCTAACACAATTGCATATTTATATTTTTTTTGTTTGATTCGAAAATGGGTTATGGTTTAAAATGGTTTCCGAAGAAGAAAAGAAAAAAAATAAAGCTGTGGTTTTCCTTTTGATTTCAAGAACGTAGCAGCTGTAAGATATACTAGTAAATGATTTATATTACAACAATAATTAAGTAAACTTTGTTTTGTATGCAAGCTGGAGGCGACATAAGTTCACGAGCAACAGAAGGTAAGAAGAAAGAAACAAAAAAAAATTATTAAAATAAAAAAACTGATACAGATGGATAATTTCATATGCGTATTTATATCTGTATATATATATATCTTTAATTATATCTGTATCTTTTAGCACTTATATACCTGTATTTATTTATATATATCCATACTATCTATATGTATTTGTATTTACATCATAATTAATCTTAATACAATAATAATAATACATTTATTATTATAATTAATACTAGTAAAAATTTATAATTATATATTAGTAAATGATCATAATGATAATTAAAATTATAGTTTTAATTATTCTTATAATAATACTTATATTTATAGATTATAATTAATCTTTTTAGTAATGTTAATAATAATTTTTAATACAATGATAATTTTAGTAATCAAGTTAATAAGAATACCTTTAATAGTCCTACAATAATAAAATTCATAGTTTTTCTAATAACAATGCTACTAATAATGATAACAATAATGTTAATATTAACATTTATCTTTAATCCGAATGTAAGTAACAATAATATTAATAACACTAGTATTTATTTTAATATTGAAAGTAATAATAACATTGTTATATTTATATTTATAATAAAATATTATATTTTAATATTACATATTATTTTTTGGTAATATATCCATATAATATACATTACATGATAAATTATCGTAAGTATTAAGTTTTATATATATTAACATATATTAAAATATACATATAATGATAATTATATATAGAATTCATATATTTGTTTATATAGATTCATTTTCAATTATAACTTGATTATTTATATCTTACTTTACCTATTAAATTTTAAATGTTTAAATTATATTTTATTATTTTCTAATTATTACATATATACTTACCTTTATATATATATATATATATATATATATATATATATATATATATATATATATATATATATATATATATATATATATATATATATATATAAACATATATTCATATCCAATTATATAATGGTTCGTCAATCGTCGGAATAGTCGAAGGGTAAATGAATCCATGTGAACAGTTCAAAAATATTTTGAGACTCAATTTAACAGACTTTGCTTATCGTGTCGAAATCATAGTAAGATTAAGTTTAAATTTGGTCGGAAATTCCCGGGTCATCACAGTACCTACCCGTTAAAGAAATTTCATCCCGAAATTTGAGTGAGGTCGTCATGGTTAATAATAAGAATGTTTTCGTGACGAATATGAGTTGATAAATAGAGTTTTATCATTATTGAGTAATATAGATAAAACGATTTGATTATGTAAAGCGTACGAGTGAAGCTGTTACAAAGATTGAGATAGAGCTTTAACTTTTTGACGTAGTCAACGGTGGATTTCCGGAATTCCAGGGATTTAAAGAAAATCTTCGAAATCTAAAAGTTATGATTCTTCGTTGAATAAGGTAATTAAGATCTTTTAAATTAAATGCGGATATCTGTCTCGATTGCTATGTCGGATACTCTTATTATAAATTTACCTCTACCGTTCCATTATTTTCACCACTTCTATATTTTCTTTCCTTGATTTATATTTCCAAGGATTGTGAAAATGCTTAATCCATTTATAATCATTGTTCTTATTCTGACTATCGCAACATTCATTCTCCTCTTCCAACTCCTACCGAAGGAATCTGTTTTCTTCTACTTCGCTCTTGGGGTTATAGTGTATTTAATTCTCCCGTGTCTTTATGTTGCGATAAACATTGACATACACGGGGTGTAATTCCTGTGTTGTTATCAGGCTTTGTATACTCCTTTATATTTCGGGGCTCCATGCTTTTGTTTTCACTTCCCGACTTTAAGTCAAGCTAATAATGATCCAGAATTCATAGGTATGGATTTTCGACTGAACATACGTAAGGTTCTAAGTGAGATTGTGATAGCACGATCTTGATTGATTAAATTACCATAATTACTGAGAATGGAACTATCAAGAATATAATTTCTTGATACATTCAGAGATTAAACAGAATGAAAGAGTTGTGTAACATGGCACATGATGATGTTATGATCTGTGAATCATCACGTTCCATTAGAAACTCAGCATGACTTACTGTAATATAATCACGTTGATCAAGTGTCATTATATTATACTAACTCATGCATCAATTTCCAACACTACTTCAAAATCATTCATAATTCAAACTCAAATTTTAAAGAAATTTAGAAACTAAGTAGTTTCCTTTATGATGTAATATAGATAGCAGGAAGAGATAAATAATTTCGGACAAGAATATTTATGAAAATATCCTCAGATATATCGAAGATATTTATGATGATATTTTGGAATTTCTAAGTTCGATGGTTGATGGAGAAAGATTTTTCGCAAGATTTTAACATGAGTACGGAGCAAGATATTCGTTGAAGGTTTCATCAGATCCAGAATTACTTGGATTCTTTGAACATATGGTATGTTACTTGTATTTGGCCTTGGTCTCCTTCATGGTTTGCTCAATATGTTTTTCAGTACCAAATTTTCTATCGAGCATTCCTAACACTCCCTTCTTTATCATTAAACTTTTGGCCGTTTAGACCATCTACAATTTTTCTGTTTCCTCTGCATTTAATGCTACGATATCTGAATCATCGGTTATCAATCCGAGGTGGTTTCAGGAGAATTGTGTTTTTAGATGATTAAACGCTGATGGTAATATGGTGGAATATAAAAGGTTCCCTGGTAACAATAAAAGAGTAGGCATATATATCAAGTTGATGATAAGGTTGTTCCGAACGAAAAGTCGAAGTTGACTTGCTGAAGCTGTGACAAAATTGGCTACTTTGGAAAGGGATTGCAAAGTTATTTTTGCTAATAAATGCCAAAGGATCTGACGCGGCTACGTGTTAAACTTTTACTCAGTTGCCGAGAGTTTCTCAGGTGCAATACTATATACATAAATCTTTCCTTTCGTAGATGAAGTGCGGTTGCTTCATCCTCTCGATTGAGGTGTTTTCAAGAATCATGAAAGGTTTGAACGCAGATTGTAATCGTCAAGATACAATGAGGTTTAAAATGAAATCAATTGGCAAACTTGAAGAAATGTTTAGTTTCATATGTTATAATCAATATTTTAATTCATTTTAATTGTCCAATGCTATTAGTCCACAGTCGATAGTCCACAGTAACAGTCCAATAATTCATATATAGTTTAATATATAATATTCGAATTAATTAATACGTATCGTGACCCGTGTACATGTCTCAGACTCGATCACAACTCAAATTATATATATTATTGTAGAATCAACCTCAACCCTGTATAGAGAACTCGTTCATTACTGCATATAGAGTGTCTATGGTTATTCCAAATAATATATATAAATGCGTCGATATGATATGTCAAAACCTTGTATACGTGTCTCGATATTTAAAGTGCGTAAAATAAATAACAGAAATTAAATAACGATAAATAAAGTGCATAAAGTAAATAACAGAAATTAAATGATGATAAATAAAATTCCAAGAATGTAAATTGCGATAAATAAAATGTAATCAGTTAGCTAGGAACAATTAGCTAGGAACAGTTAGCGTGGATTCTTAACAAAATTTCTCATAGTTAATTTGTTTGTTTCTAACAAATTTTATTTTGTCAAATGTTTTCTTCATTATGCCACTTGTTGGATTCTGATAAATCAAAATCCCAATATGAAATTGGATGAATATGGTTATTCTGTGGTGAACGGATTTGTATATCGGTGGATGTAAGTAGGATAGTAAATGACTATTGAATCTGATTCAAAGAATGTAGAGTGTAACTTATTAATGTGAAATCTAAATATTCATCGGGTATTACCTACCCGTTAAAATATTTTCATCATTAAAAGTTTGTACAAAAGAATTTTTAATTACAATCGTTATGAAAAAATATATATACATATATATTTTCTTCAGATGTAATCATGGATTTAATGAGTTAACATGATATTAATCTCATTTGCTTTTCGGTTTGAGCTAGAATAAGTAATCTCTAAAACTTTTAGAAACCACATATTCTTCACAGAATATTTCTTCAATGAAGTTATGAATTAATACTTCATCGTTCATTGTTCTTGGTACTTTTTGGTATCTATGGTGCGTATGACGTTGATGTTCGTGTGACAGATTGTGAAGTTGAGGTTTGCGATGCGGTTGTTGTTGGTGGTGGTGATACTGGTTATGCTGCTGGTGTTTGTAACCTTTGCACCATATTCTCCAAAGCCACTACCCGAGAGTGAAGCTCGTTGACTTCTTCTATTATACCGGGGTGATTGTCGGTTCGGACGAGCGGATAAATATGATCTAGAATTTGGTATAGTATATAATCATGACAAGATACCCTGGAAATGAGAGAGAAAATGGTGTTTCGGACAGGTTCACTGGTAAGTGCTTCAGGTTCTTCGTCAAGAGGGCAATGTGGTGGATGGAAATGATCGCCTTCTTCTTGTCTCCAATGATTGAGGAGGCTACGAACCCATCCCTAATTCATCCAGAATAGATGATGACTGATTGGTTGATCCATTCCGCTTACACTGCTTTCGGAGCTTGAGTGGGATTCCATTTCGGAATCCGAGTGACTTGAATTGATGACAAATTCTATTTCGTACGATTGGATAAAGGATTTTTCGATATAAAATGATTTTCCGGCTATCGGGTGGTATTCTATTTACATAGGATATCTATATATATATATATATATATATATATATATATATATATATATATATATATATATAGATATATATATATATATATATATATATATATATATATATATATAGATCAAAAGATTTCGTAGATTACGGAGGAATTTGCGGGATATGTCAGGCAAAGTTTAAAGTAACAGATACGATAAGATAAGATTTAGCAGATACGCTAAGATATGAATTTTGTCTATACACTACTCATGCAATTAATGTAGCAAGACGTGTCTAGACTAATAATGATAAGCATGTAATTTTCTAAGGATGATAAGCAGATGATTTCTGACTAGAAATGATAAGCAAAACTTTTGACATGCAGACACGGTCGAAGTCCAGACTCACTAATGCATCCTATCGACTTATCAGTCAGACACACTAATGCAGACCTGGTTCGCTAAGACCACCGCTCTGATACTAACTTTAATAACCCGTCCTAATCCATCCGGACAAAGTCCATATTGATTATAGACGATTCGTAATAGTTGATTACATCGCGAGGTACTTGACCTCTATATGATACATTTTACAAACATGGCATTCATTTTTAAAATACAAACTTGCTTTACATCGAAAGTTAACGGCATGCATATCATTTCATAATATATCCAACTATAATTGACTTAATAATAATCTTGATGAACTCAATGACTCGAATGCAACGTCTTTTGAAATATGTCATGAATAACTCCAAGTAATATCTCTAAAATGAGCAAATGCACAGCGGAAGATTTCTTTCATACCTGAGATTAAACATACTTTAAAGTGTCAACCAAAAGGTTGGTGAGTTCATTAGTTTAACATAAATAATCATTTCCATTATTTTAATAGACCACAAAATTTTCATATTTCATAAACATCATTCTCATATCATGCATTTCGGAAACTGCATAGAGATAAAAATCATTCATATGGATTGAACACCTGGTAACCGACGTTAATTTAATGCATAGAATATTCTCAAAACAGAACCTCTCGTCTGTATAATAATCTCGAAGTACTAAAGCATTCGTACCCCGAATGGGACTTGTCAAGGTCCATAGATCTATCTTTAGGATTCGCGTCAATTAGGGGCCATTTCCCTAATTCTTAGGCTACCAAGCTAAAAAGGGGCATATTCGATTCGATAATCCAACCATAGAATGTAGTTTCGATTACTTGTGTCTATTTCATAAACATTTATAAAAGCAGCGCATGTATTCTCAGTCCCAAAAATATACATTGCAAAAGCATTTAAAAGGGGAGCAAATGAAACTCACCATACTCTATTTTGTAGTAAAATTACATATGACGATATTGAACAATGCAGGGTTGGCCTCGGATTCACGAACCTATATCATTTGTATATTTATTAATACACATATTTGTAATCGAATAAGTTTATATATTATTATTAGTGATGTACCTGTTATATTTAATAATTTGTAAGTTTTATTAATTATTTATATATTTTCATTTTATATATATGTATAATTATTAATATAGTTAAGTTATGTAATTTAAATATAATTTTATATCTATACTCTTTATTTTAATACATATTATCTTAACAACGTCATTTAGAAACTTTTATTTTCATAAATAATATTAGCTTAATAATAATGATGGAGATAATACTTGATAATAATAATAATAATAATAATAATAATAATAATAGTTCTAATGATAACAAAATAATAATTTTTGTAAAAAGGATAATAATGATAATAGTTTTTAATAATAACAATACTATTAATGAAAGTCATACTAATACTAAATATGATAATATCAATAATATTTTGTTGATAATAATAATAATAATAATAATACAAATAATTATGAAATGATACTTATGATAATATTAATAATTAATAATAATACTTATAATAAAGTTTCAAAACTGTGTGATACGTACATATATAATCCATGAACTTGAATAAATTTCATACTTATTCTTAATATTATCTATTGTCAATACCATACATATCGTTCTCATAATCCTAATCATATCAAAATTTCTAATATTATAATTACTAACCTTTATATATATATTCACTTTAGTTTTATTCATTATCTTTTATAATCAATAATTTATAATAATAATAATAGTATTAATTTTAATGATAATAGTAGTATTAATAATTTAATGATAATAATGATAATAGTATTTCATCTTTGCATCAACACTTACTTATAAGTTTAATCATCTTTATAAACATATTTATATTAATATATATATATATATATATATATATATATATATATATATATATATATATATATATATATATAATCATAATTTTATCTAATAATTATTCTCACTTATTCATTATCATAGTCATAATCATAAATACAATAACAATAACAATAACAATAACAATAACAATAACAATAACAATAACAATAACAATAACAATAACAATAACAATAACAATAACAATAACAATAACAATAACAATAACAATAACAATAACAATAACAATAACAATAACAATAACAATAACAATAACAATAACAATAATAATAATAATAATAATAATAATAATAATAATAATAATAAAACTTTTGGTGTTGAAAACTACCTCTTAATGCTTAAAAAGAAACAACTCGTCAGAGCCGGGACTCGAACCCGCGACCACTCGAACAACACCAACACCCATAAACCACTCGACTGCCTTTGCTTTTTCTGTTTTAATACCCAAAGTAATTTTATTAAACCGATACAAACTGTTTCTCTTTTCTCCTCTTCTTCCTCATTGAATTAGTCTACCAAAGATCAATCCTATCCCATAGTAAGTTTTCTAATTTAGTTTTTGGAATTAATATTCAACCTAAAAACATATACTAGTGATCTTTTGTTTTATAAAAAAAATTAAAATAAAAAGAAGCTAAGCTTCTGTGCTCGTCGAACAACAAAAAAAAAAAAGAAAAATGATTTTTGGTTTTGATTGCATTATAGCTAAAGTGTATAACATGAAATAGTTTCTAAATCACCTCTATAATCTTTCTGGGTACCCAATTTATCTTAAAACATCGAAATCGCTTCGAATTTTCCAATAAACAGAATATTTGACTTTTAGATTTTTGAACTTTGACTCACAAATTCTCGATCGATAACAAGAATTGGAATGTGAAACTTCGCAGATAGTTTTAGTTGATGATTCTTAACACAATTTCATATTTAGATTTTTGTGTTTGATTCGAAAATGGGTTATGGTTTAAAATGGTTTCCGAAGAAGAAAAGAAAAAAAATTAAAGCTGTGGTTTTCCTTTTGATTTCAAGAACGTAGCAGCTGTAAGATATACTAGTAAATGATTTATATTACAACAATAATTAAGTAAACTTTGTTTTGTATGCAAGTTGGAGGCGACATAAGTTCACGAGCAACAAAAGGTAAGAAGAAAGAAACAAAAAATTTATTAAAATAAAAAAACTGATACTGATGGATAATTTCATATGCGTATTAATATATATATATATATATATATATATATATATATATATATATATATATATATATATATATATATATATATATATATATATATATATATATATATATATATATAAATACTATCTATATGTATTTGTATTTATATCATAATTAATCTTAATACAATAATAATAATACATTTATTATTATAATTAATACTAGTAAAAATTTATAATTATATATTAGTAAATGATCATAATGATAATTAAAATTATAGTTTTAATTATTCTTATAATAATATTTATATTTATAGATTATAATTAATCTTTTTAGTAATGTTAATAATAATTTTTAATACAATGATAATTTTAGTAATCAAGTTAATAAGAATACCTTTAATAGTCCTACAATAATTAAATTCATAGTTTTTCTAATAACAATGCTACTAATAATGATAACAATAATGTTAATATTAACATTTATCTTTAATCCGAATGTAAGTAACAATAATATTAATAACACTAGTATTTATTTTAATATTGAAAGTAATAATAACATTGTTATAATAACTATATTTATAATAAAATCTTATATTTTAATATTACATATTATTATTTTGGTAATACATCCATATAATATACATTACATGATAAATTATCGTAAGTATTAAGTTTTATATATATTAACATATATTAAAATATACATATAATGATAATTATATATAGAATTCATATATATTTGTCTATATAGATTCATTTTTAATTATAACTTGATTATTTATATCTTATTTTACCTATTAAATTTTAAATGTTTAAATTATATTTTATTATTTTCTAATTATTACATATACTTACCTTTATATATATATATATATATATATATATATATATATATATATATATATATATATATATATATATATATATACAAATATATATTCATATCCAATTATATAATGGTTCGTCAATCGTCGGAATTGTCGAAGGGTAAATGAATCCATGTGAACAGTTCAAAAAGATTTTGAGACTCAATTTAACAGACTTTGCTTATCGTGTCGAAATCATAGTAAGATTAAGTTTAAATTTGGTCGGAAATTCCCGGGTCATCACAGTAGGCGGGGAGGTTCTCAGGAACCGAGGGATGAGGATGATCCCACAGCACATGGATGGCCCACTGACACCCACCGGCACTCATCTGTTGGGGAGGGTGATCGGCCATGGTATCCGCCATACTAGTACCACAAGGGGGATCTACCCGGGCACGAGAGTTGGTTTTCCCACCATGGGACCCTGCAGAATTTGGATCATTTTGCTCACTACGCATGCAGACAGCTCTACGTTCCGCCTTACCCTCATGAGTACCCGATACTCCCACCGCGATCCCAGAGGAGCAGGCCCAAGCCACCAGTTTTCAGGACATCCACCTCCACCTACACATCACTACACGCAGCGTACAGTTATCACGTCTACACCTCCACCACCACCTCCACAGAACACCGGGGCCGGGAGTTTTATCGACACCCTGTTCAACACCGACCCCATAAACGTTAACGTTAACACATCTACTGAGGCTCAGGAGTCGGTATGAGATCAGGCATTGCACCGACAGACGACTGCGGGGATTGTACAGGGTATTGATGGTATGGATGATAACCAGCAGTGGGGTAGGGGCAGAGATTTACAGGAAGGAATGGGTTGGCAGACAGGGCCAATGGTTTACACGAGCACATCATCACTTACTAGGTTAATTGTGCGATCAGACGAAATAGAGTTTAGAATATCCTCGGGCATGAACACAGAGGAGTTGGAAAATCAGTTTGCCACGGACGAGGAAATGACCAGCGAGGGTCAGTCTAGATTGAGAAACCCAGCCAGGCCCCGCACCAGCGTAATCTATTCTCCTCCGTACCCACCACCTCAGCCGTAACCATGTTTATTTTGGAACATTAATATTATCACTTATGCTACGTTATCTTATTTTTGTACGACCGGTTCCGGGCATAATTATCTTTATGTTTTAGTATGTATGGTTTCTTTTAGAATAAATATTGCATGAATAAAACGTCACAAAACAAACGACGATCGAGACCATACGAGATGGAAATATAACTTGGAGCAAGGACGCTTTGAACGAGGATGACGCCGGCACAAGAATTGAAGAATCCATAACCAGTGCGCCATCTGACTACACGTCCTGAAACCACAGGGGAGTACTACGTCTTCATCACCTTTTCAATAGAATATACCCAAAACACTATACCACTTTAAAAACTAAGTGTGGGATTGGCAACCCCACCAACATAAACTTTTAATAACACAACGCCTCTTTTAAAACCTAAAGTATGGGATACTCCGTATCCTTAACATTGAGGACATTGTTATTTTAGAGTGTGGGATAGCAAATGTTGCACATAACGATTCTTGTAAAATCCTCAAGCTTTTCAAAATTTAAAACTTTCCGAATTATAAAACACTAAGGATGATAAAATTCTATAAAAGATCAAAAAGTTTTTGCTACAAAATAGACAAAAAGGGTAAAACAAGGTTGAAAACTTTTTGCGAAAATCAAAATCAATATTCCAATAGAGCATTGCATAACGAAAGGCGCAATTCGACCAGCTATAATTGTTGTGAGGCACCCCCAAATAAGTCTTTATAAGCACTCATTTTTAGTGCTTCACTATATTTCCGTCGAGCGCGCCGATGTTAACATCTCAGAATCAGAACTTGCTCTTGATCTACATTTTGGAATCACACATTTTGATGAGGATGACTAAGTTAAAACCTCAGCTATTCGTGAAGACAAAAACAACCTCCGCTATACACCTTCGTTTCCATTTTCACTCCACAAGTCCATTCACCTTTTTCTTATTTATCCGCTTCATAAATAAATAAATCCCGACTAAATCATTCTTTTTCGGGAAAACCCTCTACAAAATCGCACGAAAAAAATGCGAGCATCCAAGCAAATTATCAAAGAAGATCTCCAAAAGGAGACCTCGAAGAAAAAAAGATGCTTTCAAAAAAAAATAGAGCAAAGTCTCTATGAATAAAGGTTCTAAGAAAGGGAGCAGAACCAGAAAAGATTCGAGAAAAGAAACTCCTGGCAGTCAAAAAGAAGGATGCTCACTGAGAAATTCCGGAAAAAAAGCTGAAAGGATCATTAAAATCGATCTTTCAAAAAGAAACTCCTATCTATCAAAATCCTTCGCACTCTAGAAACTTCCAAACCCCCATCTCTTCAAGCTGAGTCGATAACCGAAAATTCTCGCAAATAAGTGATGGAGACTTGAGTCTTGATCAAGCCTATGACGAAGAATGTAAGCATGACTGGCTAAGAGTGACTTCATTTCTTAGAACTATAGGACACCCTAAACACTTTAGTGAAATGAGTGACCCGAGTGAGATAGCCTCAGTTATGTAACCTCCTCTCATGCTTGCGGAAAAAGATTCGAGAATAGCAAAAACAATAAAAACTAAGTTTCCACTTTTCCATCTTGCGGAACAAAAACAACTTGATCACTACGAATTAAAGTCCTCGTGTTTTAAGTTCAGAAGTTTGCTTGAGGACAAGCAAAGTCTAAGTGTGGGGTATTTGATATCTGGCAAAAAGTCACGTTTTTACCCCCTAAATTAAGCCCTAAAAAATAAAGATTAAAACTTTGTCGGCAAAATTATTTCTTTTTCAATTGATTTTGTAGATTAAGTAATTACAAAGGCGATGCAAAAAGAATCAAGCAAAACGGAGCTAAAACGAAGATTCTAGAGCAAAAACGGTGAAAGACAAGAAATCAAGTTATGATCCAGTGAATCAAGGCTGACCAGCACCAGATACGGCCTGCCATACGGGCTGCCATACGGGCTGCCAGTATGGAGTACGGCCTGCCAAACGGCCCAACAAACGCCTCCAAGAAACGGGCTGCCAATCAAACGGCCTGCCAAATACGGGCCACCAAACAGGCTGCTGCCATACGGCCTGCCATTCATATTTTGGCAAAAACCTGGTCTATTTAAAGAGCTTTTTTTCATCCAATTTCCACACACCTCTCTTCACTCTCTCACTACAATACACTTTCTCCCACTAGAGCTTTCAAGGCCTTCTCACCTCCGAGCGGGAAATTAAGTACCCGGAGGCGAACGCCGAAGATTGTAATAGGAGCAGTCTAGAGGTTGTCAGCACTTGTAATGGTCCAGATCTCGTCAGTAAACGGTGAACGCTTTCCTTAATTTAATAAAGTTATTATCTTGAGTTGCTTTCACTTTGGATGATTATCTATCTATTACAATTGTTTATCATGTGTTGAATATTTTATCTGAAACTTATCGTATCGTTATGCTGAAACCTTGACGGTTTAGAAGTTTAATTTACGGATCACCATTTCCGTTTATTCACGTGGCTATAACCAAGTATTAGGACCTGATCAACCCTAGGATACAAGGTAAGTAGTTATGTGTGCTTAACTTAGTACCTACGTACGAATAACCATTTATTCGTCACAGAAGAGCTGCCCATTTAGGTTGTGATTAGAGTTAGCAATAGAGAGTTCAGTGAACACTAGCTTGCTCAAAAGCATGATTCGTGTCAGAAGCAATGTTCTTGAGATATTGTAAGATGATCCGGGGTTGAATAAGTGATCGCAAAAGGAGAGACTTCTATCCCAGCTAGCAGTACCTTAGAATATCTAAGATTGAACATATGTTAATGTTAAGGCATAGCATAGTGATTAAGTGGTAGGCTATTACTTTAGTTAGACTAACTAGGATTAAGAAAAGCTGAGACTTTCCTTTATTGGGTATACCACTTTGTTCATGTACCTAGAATTCTATCCATAAGGTCGTTTAAACCCTTTAGGTTAACGTTGGGAGTAGGGATATCCGTCTTAGCTAGAATCTTCAAGGCCTAAACTCTTAGTGACAAATCAGTTAGGTTCACAGCCTAGTTGATTGAGGTTTAGTGTTTATCCTAGGAAGTTAAACTCTTGCAATAATTCCCCTTCAGGATTATATTCTTCATACCTATCTATCTTTACTTTTATAGTCAAATTACTATTCTATTTAGTTAATCTTAACCTATCACCTCTTGTCACTAGGGTTAATTATATAGGCACTTTTGTCCCACATTACTGAGCAAACATACAAAAATACGTACCTGAGTTATATTTACCACTTACTCGTTAAAAGGAAGACAAGTAGGTGAGTTATAGCTAGGAACCCCAGCTAATTATAAATAATAAAACCATTACTCGCCCCCGCGGTAGCTGACTCTGATGCGTCGCGGTCTAACGAGACCGCGCAGATAAAACCATCCGTTTCGGCCATACCAGCTCCGTTCATCCTACCTTCCATGTATCAAACTTAAAGAAATGTCTTGCTGAACCAGAACTTGTCATACCTCTAGAGGAGCTTACGATTGATGACAAACTCCACTTCGTGGAAGAACCTATTGAAATCATGGACCGTGAGGTTAAGACTTTAAAGCACAACAAGATTCCAATTGTCCGAGTCCGTTGGAATGCTAAACGAGGACCTGAGTTTACTTGGGAACGAGAGGATCAAATGATGCAAAAGTATCCTCACCTTTTTCCAACTCCACCATCTACCTCAACTTAAATTTCGGGACGGAATTTTCTTTAACAAGTGGGAAATGTAACGACCCGACTTTTTCAACTTTTAATTATGTTTATTACTTTCACGAAACTGCGTATTTGTGCGTACTGAGTTAGATTATATTCTGGGATCATCTGTTATGTTAATTACTTTCATTAATATCTACAACGTGTTATTAAGTGCTTAATCACTTAACATGATCCTTGAATGCATTTATGACCGTTAGTGTCACTTATTGTTTAAAACGAGCTACGTACTTGGTACACGTTAAACTTTTGTCATAATTGAAATATTATGACTACATAAATATAATTGTTATTTATTTATGACAATTACTTGGCTTGGTAGTTATTTAATTACGCTTAGTGTTTACTAATGATCACTAGTTACCTTAATGGACTTTTACCTTAATGGACTTCCATGGTCCAACCTACTCAACTTAGTGGATTAATTAGTGGACTAATTAGCCTAATTACTTAATGATTAGTCCATGAAAATAATGAGACAAGTAACTTGCATGCTTATGTATTAATGCTTACACTTTATTTCATGCTACCCAACATATCAACATCACCTTGTACCACCACCATGGACCACACAATGCCACCACCACATGAGGCCAAATGGTCCCCCCATCCCCTCCCCAAAACCGTCAGCCACCACCTCCCCCATCACCACTTTATATTTTTTTCTTTTCTTTTCATGTTAAATACACACACTTCATTCATTTTCTCAAACACACACTTCTCTCTACAATCTCACTCTAGAATTCTCTCTCAAATTGTAAGTTTGAAACTAACTTCTTTTCTTTCTTTTCTTCTAAATTTGAAATCATCATCATCATGATCAAAGATTCAAGTCTTGTAACTTGAATCTTCATAACTCTTGTAAGATTCAAACTTTGTTTTGAAAATTCTTCAAGAACATGAAGGATTCAAGCTTTTTAGCTTTGAATCTTCATTATCTTGTTAGATCTAAGTTTATTAACTTAAGATCTCTTTAATTGTGCTAAAAGATCAAAACTCATGTTTATGATCTTCATGTAACTTGTAGATCCAACTTTTTACTTTATGGATCTTTAAGAAAATTAGAAATACAAGCTTACTAGCTTGAGATTTCTACAAAAAGTTAGCTAAGATCAAAGTTTATTAACTTATGAACTTCTTTAATTTGTTGTACTTTAGATTTGTGACTTGTGTTTTCATTAAACAAAAGATACAAGCTTACTAGCTTGAGATCTCATAATTGTTGTTACGAATCCAAGCTCTCTAGCTTAGGGTTTCATTTTTGTGTTTGATCTAAGTTGTGTAACTTATGGTCTTCTACTTTGTTTAAACAAAAGCTCATTAGCTTATGTTCACTTTACTTTACAAAATCTAAGTTTCATAACTTATGGTGTTGTAAAAGTTGAAAGTCTAAGTCTATAACTTAGGGTTTCATCAAGAACATAAGATCTAGAATTTTTAGTCTAAGGTCTTTAATACTTAGCTAAGATCTAAGTTCTATAACTTAAGGTCTTGCTTATTTAGTTGGATTCAAAGTTTATAGCTTAATAGAACTTGTACTTGTGTTGAAACTAAGAAATTGATGTAACTTTGGTTCATCATCTTGCTCAAACTCTCACATGAGTTGTATTTTATTTCTTAGTCTTGACTTTGTGTGTTGATGGTTAAACCTTGGTTAAAGTGATGCTAAAACATCAATAGTTGTACACTTGAAGCTTATACGCATTAAGGATGAGAACCGTGATGAGCATCAAACACCAAGAAACCCACCGGAGCACTTGTTTCCTATTTTTCAGGGTCTGATCAGACTCCTGGGCTTCTGGAAAAGTTGATTTCTAGATATTTCATGTTGATTAGATGACTTTTCGTTTAAGACTCGCCTAAATCCGATATACGGTTTAGGATTTATAGCCTCCCGAAAGTCACTACACCCTTGTAACGACGTGCTGAAAATTCTGACCTACTCGCGCTTGAACCGTCGCCACGGCAAAAGACATCGAGTTAGGATCTGAAAATTGGATAGCGGTAGAAGGACTCACATATGGAGCCTTGGCCATTGACCGCGCGTCATTTCAGTTTGTATAGAGATCGTAGAAGCTGAACAAAATCAGCCTTTGTTTCGATCTCTATTCTTGATTGAAAACTTACTTTACTTTTTACGTACGATGATGATGATGATACCTAAGACTTAATTTATTTACTTTTAAAACTTTGGGGACAATATACTGACTTAGTGACCTTTGACTTAGGTTGACAACCTTTCGAACCGACTTACTACTTGCATACTTTGCACATCAACTTTTACCGCATTTATCACTGTGAGTTATAGCTCCCTTTTTACGTTACTATTTTTGGGACTGAGAATACATGCGCTTTTTATGTTTTACTTACTAGGCACGAGTACTTAAACTTTATATATGTGTGGGTGATATAACGGCATAAATTTTCCCCTTAGCTCGGTAACGTTTAGTCATTGGTTTATGAACCGGTGAACGCGAATCTTAGATATGGATCCATAGGGTTTGACATCCCCACTTGGGCTAGTCGCGCTAGCATTTAACGGGTGTTTAATACTTCGAAAACATACGCACTCGCCAAGTGTACTTTTAGGGGGTAATATTACGTTAAGTTCGTTACCGGGTGCCCACGGATAAGCATATACTTTTCATGCTGTTTTGAATACGAAATCTCGTGGTCTACATTACATCATTGTTATAATCAAGCTATAGCTCACCAACATTCGTGTTGACAATTTAAAGCATGTTATTTCTCAGGTACTTAGACGTTTTTCGCTTCCGTTGTATTAGACTCGCTGTTAGACTGCTGTGTTAGACTTTCGCTACATTGTTTAGTGATGTCTCAATCATGGAACTTTTATGTTGCATTCACAACTTATGTTACGTTTGAACAATGGCTTTGTAATGACATTTGTCTCACGTGCTTATATTAATGCTTTCTATTCGTAGAAGCATACTATCTTTTGTAAAACGCTATCTTTTCATGAATGCAAACTTATTTTAAAACAGCATATAGTGTTGTAACCTTGTAATGGACCAGTTGTTGATGATCCGTACACATTGATTTTGTATGGGGCATCACAGAATACTTCACTCTGGCGATGTGATTACCTCGTACTTGGGTACCGATGTGAAACCCGAAGGTAAGATAATGGTTTATGGTGATGATTAGCGGGCATTAATGTTTGACCAATTTGAAAGGTCGAGGTTCGAGCGCCTTGTTGTAAATCCGCGAATATTTGTTGAGCATGACCAATGTCGAGACCGGTCATGTGTGTTGTGGAATGTGGAAATTTCCGCGAGATGTTATCATCTTGACGGTGATAGTGTCGGGGTTAAAACCCTAAGTGGGGGAGTATGTACCCAGAAAGTGCAGTGTTACCTCGATTTGGTAGGCGTTCTCGAGCGATCTGTCGAAAGTCATCCCATTAGTGAGCGAGCTAGGGACGTAGATTGTTGATTTTGACTGTCTCGTGTAGAGATATATTAGTGTAGAGCGAGTTCGAGAGCGAGTTCTCTAGGGTATTGAGGACTTGTATACGCGAGAAGTAACGAGATCATCCTTAATGGATGATTGAAACAATGTTCACAGGGAATTGGTGGACAAGTTGTGAGTCGTACAAGGTTGCGTGTCAGTTGGAGTTACCGAAGAGTTGCGGGAAGTTTCATCACCGTGTGCATGGTGTGGATGACCCAAATTAGTTGACGGTTGGCGAGGATACTCTAAGTGGTAAAATTAGAGTGTACCAAGGAATTATGGAGGATCGTCGTGTGGGTAAAACATTACGTTTCAAGGAAGTGGGACTTATAGGATGTAATGGCGGCATCAAAGGGTCCAGGGTTGTTTGAGAACTCGAAAGTTGAGGAAGGCGTACTTTCCTTGTTCTCGATGAGGTTTAGATCACGGGGACGCGATCTGATTTAAGTGGGGGAGAGTTGTAACACCCCATTTTTCGTAGCGCGAATGTTTGAGAGTGTCGGGAATTTGATGTGCAAAAGTTTGGTGTGTGCTGTGAGGTTATGCGCGCGTTCACCGTTTGGGCCATAACTTCCTCATATGAACTCGGATTGAGGTGAATCAAAAGCCTAGACGATCGTATTTCGAGCTCAGACATTTTTAATTTCAAGTTGTGAGCTGTAAGGCTCTAGGAGCACCGCTCCTAGGCCAGGAACGCCGCTTTTGGTCCTGATTGGGTGTTGTTTGAAATTTTAAAGAGTTAAATGAGGGGTATTTGTGTCATTTCACTTGGGGACAGATTTGTAGCCAGAACTTCAGATTTGGATCTAGTTTTGAATCATTTTCACATCCACACAACTCTAATCTCATCTTAGAGAGAGAAGGAGATTTCTAGAGAGAGATTTAGAGATTTGAGGAAGAAGGAGAGTGAATCGGGTCAAGTCGCAAGAGTTAAAGTTGTTCACCTCGTTCACGGCTACGTTGTGGTAGTGTTGGTAAGTTCTAACTTCGAATTTCATTGTTTGATTTGATATTCAAAGTTAGGGTTTGAACTTGAATTATTGAGAAACCCATTTACACTCATGAATTGAGTTTAGTGATGCTAGTAATCGGGTTTTATATGGTTGTTGGTGGATTTTGGGTTGGTTGATGTTTTGGTCAAGTTTAAGACTTGCAAAATGGGTTTAATCAGTAGGTTTAGTGATTATGGATGTGTTGAAACCCATTATGGTGTGTTTGATTAACTCATTTTGAAATGGGTCAAAATTAGGGTTGGTGTGTCAAATTGGGTAAGATAAGTGTTTAACACTTATGATTTGGTTTAATTGGTGAATTAGGGGCATTTTCACTTGTGTTAGTGATTATTAGTTAGTTGAGCGCGGGTTGTGCTTGGAAGTGCATTTGGGTCGAAATGTCACGTAGGGTCAATTTGGGTTGGTTTGTAAATCCACCCTAATTGTGTTGTTGTTATGTGATAAATGGAATAGGTACATTCCATTGATGAGTTGCGGAGTATTCGGTTGCATTCATCAAGAGCTAAGGTGGGTGGAATATTTATACATGTATGTATGTAGTTTACTTACTCATACGCGATGTGGGTCTTCGGTGCCACATCGTGAGTATTGGTGTTATGTCACAAGCCGGTGACTTATTGATAATATGTGTGATGAAAACTACGAGTCGGTAGTGACTTGGTGGGTGATTCACAAGTTGGTGACACCCTATTGTGATTCACAAGTCGGTGACACCTCAAAGAGGTTCACAAGTCGGTGACCTCGTATGTGTTGGCGGGTGATTCACAAGTCGGTGACACCTTATGGTGATTCACAAGTCGGTGACACCTCATGGTGGTTCACAAGTTGGTGACCCCTTATGTCGTAATAGGTGATTCACAAGTCGGTGACACCTTATGATGATTCACAAGTCGGTGACATCATTGCGAGTTGGACTCGGCGATATTGGTTAGCATGTTTAAGCCTTGTTATGTTTAGTTTATATTCTTGGTGATTTATACACTAACGTTGTTGCTAGTTGTATTTTGGTGATACTAGCTAGTTTATGCATTGTTTGTATGGTAATTGTAAATGGATGCGTGTAGGTAAACTATATATGTATATGTATAAGTATTGCATTCACTAAGTATTAGCTTACCCTCTCGTTGTTTACATTTTGAGTTTCGGAATCGGATTTGGCAAGGGTATGCTCGGGACTTAGATGATTTCCCTTTTGGTTGCTTGCTTGGATTACTTTTGGATTCTAACTAGGATTGGGTAGTTTATCCCCAAACATCATGCTCGTCGTTTGTTTGGAAATTAAACTTATTTGGGTCGAAATCGCTACTTTAATGTAATTAACGGGTCGTTGGAGTCCCAAGGGTTGTTGTGCCCGCTTTGTTGTCTAAATACTTTTATTTTATGAGTTAAATGTATTTTGAGTCATATTGGACTTGTGCTTGAGATTTTTGGGTGTGAACTTGTGTTGGAGTATTTGGGTTGGGATGACACTTAGTCAAAATTCGAAACTGCAATTCCCAGGTACAGGAGCGACGCTTTTGGACTAAAAGCGCTGCTCTTGGGTCTTAAAAGTGCCGCACCTAGGTTTGGTGCGCCGAACCTGTCTAAAAAAATGGCCGGTTTTAATAAAAGGTTTTGAGTCATTTCACACGGGTAATTTTCCCCTTTTTATTTTTAATCTCGAATGGTTTTTGGGTAACAGGGTTGATGCTCTAATGACCAGGGAAATTTCGACTAATTTTAAACCAAACTCTCGATACGATTTAATATTTTTGACACGATAAGCAAAGTCTGTAATGTTGAAATCTCAAAAACTTTGAACTGTGTTCATATATTCAATTGACCTTTGACCATTCTCGACGATTCACGAAAAACTATTTGTAAATAGATATATATATATATATATATATATATATATATATATATATATATATATATATATATATATATATATATATATATATATATATATATATATATATATATATATATATATATATATATAATTTGAAATATTATTTGAAATAAAATATGATTTAATTTTAGGAAATAAATATGTAAAATAATATGCGATATAATGGAAACTATATTTATAAATATATAGATATATACATAATTATGTATATAAATATTACTTGTAAATATATAAAGTTATATTAAATCTATATGTTTAAAAATATATAATATATTTGTTTTAGTAATTAAATTTGCTATTTTAAAAATGTTTATATATAGAAAGAGAATATATTAAAAATAAATAATTTTGAGCTTAATTAGTAAACGTCAGTAACACTCGTTTGACGTTTTGTTAGTTTTAATATAGATATAGTACATGTTCATGAAGGATTGAAATAAAATTTGGATTGTAAATTGATTACGAAGATTTTAGATTTGTTAAATATATTTTTACCTTTTTAAGCTTAAATATTAGTACTCCGTACATATTAATTGGTACAAAAAATAAATAATTATCGAACCTTTTCGATCAGGTTTTAAACAGTAAATGACTGAAATAATTAAACGAACTTAATTTAAAAATTTGGGATTTTTCGGAACACTTTTATATATTAACTGTTTAGCAATGGTCACGATATACCACTTGGTGTTAAAAGTGTCGGTAGAAACAATCCAAATATCTCCGATAGCTTACTATTTGAACAGCTACTTCCCACTTCTTACTCTTATTTACTTTATTATAATATATATATATATATATATATATATATATATATATATATATATATATATATATATATATATATATATATCGAGTTATATGATCATAACATAAACATTCTTGTGATCTTCCTTCTTTTTCTTGTTTCCGAACACCACCCATGATCACCTTCGATCACCAGACCAACTACCATCGACTGCCACCTCACACCACAAACCCACATCACCTTCGATTTTTCTGTTTTTCTGTTTCATCGTCGTGAATACAACAAACAAGCCTAAACCCGCGTGAACCACCAAGACAACCATCGTACAGCTGCTACTCTACCTGTCGCAATTAGTCAAACCACTACAACCACACACCACATAACCCATCAAAATAAATTCTACAGTATACGTCTTCGTGTTGTCCTTTTATTTCGAAGGAAACCTAAACAAACCCATTATTTCAATCATCACCTCTACAACCGGTCACCAACACCAAACCCACTTTGCATCACCTCTAACGAAACCCACTTGAACGAAACCACCTATAACTTGCCTCTTTTACTATATAGGTGTATCGTTTATTCTGTTTCAGCCAAGACCCCAAAACCATTACCATTAAACGCCATTCACAATCATGATCCTTTTTCTGTTTCATAAATCGAAGTTGCTTAAAATGCTACTGTTGCATCCTTCAAAACCTGCGATTCATGTACAACAAAAATTCTATTACTTTTGCGTATTATTTCTTGCTTTTTGGCCGATATTCACCAAGGTAACAACCCCACATGAAATTATAACTTTCCAATTTTTTTTATATGCAAGTGGAACATGGCCAACCAAGTGGGAACCATAGGATTTTTTTTTTCTTCTTTTTGCTTCTGTCGTGGCATTTTTCTAAACACATATCCTTTCAATTAACTTATACTAGTTAGGCTGACATGTTAAGATTTTAGATTAGGGCCGAGTAAATTCAGTAGAGTCATGGGCTGTTATTGTTGGGCTATCATTTCGTTATTGGGCCGAGAAATATGGGTTGCATATATTGAGTTGTTGGGCTGAATTGAAACCGGGTCAGGAAATAAGATAGATATAAAGTATGATGATGAATATGATATCGTAATTGAAATTGAACGTGATGATATTGATGTCGAGCGAAATAATTAATGATACGGGGTACGTTATTATGATGGTAGTGTAAACATAAGATGGATATTAAGACGATGATGACTTGCTAAACGAATGATGTATGATCACGATTATAATTATAATTTGATTATGATATGAAAATGATTATGAACAAAGAGGATAATGAAAAATGATGATTCGATATATTGATATGGAATGATGTGGATAGAACGTGAATATGATGATGATAATGAATCGTTAATGGTGATAACGAGATGTATGAAGATGACAGAGGAAGGAGACAATGATACAGTGATGAGTTGAGGGATAATTCTTTTGGTCGAATTATTTGTGAAGGAGATGAAGAAATAGGAAAGACATAAAAATATATATATATATATATATATATATATATATATATATATATATATATATATATATATATATATATATATATATATATATATATATATATATATATATATATATATTGCTGTTATATAATAAAACAGAAAAACAAGTGATGGATCAATGGTTAAGGACATGGGTGTTAAGTGGGCGGTCGCGAGTTCGAGCCCTGTCTAGGGCATTTTGTTTTTGGGAAAGCTTTTTAAGGTAGTCTTATTTATTATTCTTATTCTTATTATTTTTATTATTATTATTATTGTTGTTATCATTATTTAATGATTGTTGTTATATGATTAATATTATTATCATTAATTAGTATATCACTAATAAATACTAGCATTAGGTGTTATAAGTATTATTATCATTAATATCATTATTACAATTAAAATAAGTATTATTAGTATTAGTATCATTATTATTATCATTATTAGAAAAATTATTATTTTTATATAGTTATTATTATTAGTAGTATTATTATCATTATAATCAAAAACAAATTTTATTACTAGTATTGATATTATGTTACCAAATAAACATTTCGTATATAAAAATATAATTTTAGTAATATTACATATAAGTAAGTATTAATCACTTTAACATTTTTATATCGATATTTATATATAACAAATTAAGTATTTTAATATAATATTAACCAAATATATTAATATAACTATATAAATATTAGTCATTATAAATGTATATACAAAAATTAAATATGTATATTATATAGAATAGGTTATAATATATGAAATTATTCAATTACGATATAGGTATTAATATATATACAAAGGATATAGGTTCGTGAATCCGAGGCCAACCCTGCATTGTTCAATTTAGTCATATGTATTTTTACTACAAAATGCAGTATAGTGAGTTCATTTGATTCCCTTTTACTCTTTACATTTTTGGGACTGAGAATACATGCGCTGCTTTTACAACTGCTTTATTAAATGCTTTTGAAATACATTTTGAACTGCGAATACATGAAATGCTTTTATAAATGTTTGACGAGATAGACACAAGCAAAACATTCCTCGAATGACTTATGTGGACGTGATAATTGCCACCATTGAATTATGTGGACGTGATAATTGCCACAATTGATATGAATATTTTTCTCCTGATTATTATTGCTTGCTAATCTAAGAATTAGGGAGCATCACTAATTTTGAGAATTAATGCATGCCTAATTGACGCGAATCCTAAAGGTATCTTTCGGGTTTAACACCCCCACCCAGAATATTCACTAGACGAAAGGGCTAGTGGGCGTGGTGTTTAGTACTTCGAAGTTTATATGATTATTATACAGACGAGATGTTTTGTTTTGGGGATATTATTATGCGCATTATATGTTAAGGTCGGTTACCAAGCCAAGCTATGAAAGCAATGAAAAGTGAATGTTATGTATCGAGAGAATGATTTTATACACAGGTAATGTGTATGTTATTTTTGTGCACAAGATATGTGTACGGTTACTAAGATTTATGAAAGATGATTTCGTACACGAGAAAGGTGTACTGTATTTAAAAGATATCGCATGTACATTACAGGTGGATATAGGATTCGGGCCCATTTGTATCATGTAGGATTTAAATCTTGTGGTCTATCAAAATGATGAATTTTATTATTTTATGATAAACCTATGAACTCACCAACCTTTTGGTTGACACTTGAAAGCATGTTTATTCTCAGGTATGAAAGAAACCTTCCGCTGTGCATTTGCTCATTTTAAAGACATTATTTGGAGTCGATCATCGCAATGGGACCAGATGTTAGTGACTTCGTCCAGATGGATTAGGACGGGTCCTTTCAGTTGGTATCAGAGCTGGTATAATGCCGTCCATGTGTGGCGGGCTAGTCATAAAGGAGGTTCTCACAGTGTTACATATGACGAAACATTGGTTCTTACTCCTTGCGATCCCTTACGAGGGTTGGCAGTAGCCGAGAGGCAGGCCCTAAAATCAGTATCTGAGGTACACTCAGTGGTCACCGGGTGGTTAGCTGGGAAGGCACTGGGTGGGACGGTGGTTGTCCCCAACTGTCTTTCAGTTGGTATCAGG
The DNA here is from genome assembly GCF_046630445.1 of Rutidosis leptorrhynchoides. Taxonomy (NCBI): domain Eukaryota; kingdom Viridiplantae; phylum Streptophyta; class Magnoliopsida; order Asterales; family Asteraceae; genus Rutidosis; species Rutidosis leptorrhynchoides. Next base: position 344,612,006 of record NC_092333.1, read on the forward strand.
GCGGTGGTCTTAGCGAACCAGGTCTTGCATTAGTGTGTCTAACTAATAGTTGTTTAGATGCATTAGTGGGTCTGGATTTCGACCGTGTCTGCATGTCAAAAGTTTTGCTTATCATTTAGTGTCGAAAATTATTTGCTTATCATCCTTAAAGTCTAGACACGTCTTACTGCCGCTATTGCATAGACAGTGTATAGATAAATTCATATCTTAGCATATCTGTTATTGTTACCTTTGTCTCACAGCTTCCGTAGATTCCTCCGTAACTTATGGAATTTTAGTATGATATATGCATATGTAAATTATGTATTGCAGGGTACTAATATACATCCTATAATCTATTTCTTATCGAAAATCCTTCATTTGATTGTACGAGATGAATCCCTCAACCAGTTTGAGTCCCTCAGATTTCGATAGCTATTCCGATAATTATTCCGACAGCTATTCCGACATGAATATTCACCTAAGCTCCGAAAGCGGTGTCACCAGAATGAATCAATCAATCAGCCATCCCCAATTCATCTGATGGGTTCGTAGTCGACTTAATCAATGGAGACGCAAAGAAAGTGACCCTTTCCATCCATCACATTCCCCTCTTGAAGAAGAACCCAAAGCACTTACCGGCGAACCAGTCCGAAACACCATTTTCACCCTGATTTCCTAAATATCTCGCCACGATTATATTCTATCTAAAATTCTAAACCTTATTCATCCACTCGTTCCGACCGACAATTATCCCGGAATAATAGAAGAAGTCAAAAAACTTCTCGCTCGAGTAATCAATTTGGAAAATATGGTGCAAAACGTACCAGCTTCAACAACATCAACGGCACCAATAGTAACACCAACATCAATACCAGTACCACCAACAACTCAAGTTTCAACAAAACACCCCTCAACATCTCATTATGTACCTTAAGCATAATTATCGTTCTACGAATCGTTCTACATCATTTATCTTCGTTCGACATGACGATTATGTAATCTTCAATGTTTTAGAGATTATATATTCTAGTTCTAACGGTAAATCAAATGAGATTAATATCACATTAACTCATTAAATCCATGATTATATCTGAAGAAAATATATATGTATATATTTTCATAAAGATTGCAATTAAAAATTCTTTCGTACAAACTGTTAATGGTGAAAATATTTTAACGGGTAGGTAATACCCGAGGAATATTTAGATTTCACATTAATAAGTTACATTGTACATTCTTCGAATCTGATTCAACAGTCATTTACTATCCTACTTACAACCACCGATATACGTATCCATTCACCGCAGAATAATCATTTTCATTCGATTTCATATTTGGATTTTGACCTATCAGAATCCAACAAGTGGCATAATGAAGAAAACATATGACAAAATAAAATTTGTTAGAAACAGACAAATTAACTATGAAAAATTTTGTTAAGAATCCATGCTAACTGTTCCTAGCTAACTGATTACATTTTATTTATCGTAATTTAATTATCGCATTTTATTTATCGTCATTTAATTTCTGTTATTTATTTTATGCACTTTAAATATCGGAACACGTATACAAGGTTTTGACATATCATATCGACGCATCTATATATATTATTTGGAATAACCATAGACACTCTATATGCAGTAATGCTGGAGTTAGCTATACAGGGTTGAGGTGGATTCTACAATAATATATATACTTTGAGTTGTGATCGAGTCTGAGACACGTACACGGGTCACGATATGTATTAATTAATTCGAATATTATAAATTAAACTATATATGAATTATTTGACTGTTAACTGTGGACTATCGACTGTGGACTAAAAACATTGGACAATTAAAATGAATTAAAATATTGATTATAACATATGAAACTAAACATTTCTTCAAGTTTGCCACTTGATTTCGTCTTAAACCTCATTGGTATTTTAACGGTTACAATCTTCGTTCAAACCTTTCATAATTCTTGAAAATACCTCAATCGAGAGGGTGAACCAACCGCACTTCATCTACGGAAGAAAAAATCGATGCATATAGTTATGCACCTGAAAACTCTCGAAAACTAAGTAAACATTTAACGCGTAGCTGTGCTAATTCATTTAGCGATATTATTATCGAAAATAACTTTGCAATCTCTTTCCAAATTAGCCAATTTTGTCACAGCTCCAACAAGTCAACTTCAATTTTTCGTTCGAAACAACCTTATTATAACCTTGATATATATGCGTTCTCTTTTATTGTTACCGGGGAATCTTTTATATTCCACTAAATTACCAGCAGACGTACCAGCAACCTCTTTGCTCCTTGGCTTAAATCTCTACGATAAATCAATAGATTTATCTATTGAAGTCTTATCATGAACTCATCGGTATCTCGTAACGATAATTACCATACCAAGTACCAGAAGGCATCAATCGATAATCTCGAAATTCTCAGTGATTCTACGACAACAATTTATATATATATATATATATATATATATATATATATATATATATATATATATATATATATATATATATATATAAATATAACTTCTATCTCCTGGATTTACGAATTTCAATTCTGAATTTCTGAAAAGCGCTTTAGCTTATGAATCAGTTTCCTGAGTTTTGAAAAAGTTGATGAAGCAGTGAAAACTGAAGACTGCCTTAACAGTCAAAAGTTTGATGATAAAGAATGGAGTGTTGGAAAAGCTCAAAGATTTTGATACTGGAAAATGAATTGAGCAAATCATGAAAAAGACTCTGAACAAGGACTAAACTTGTACATAAAAGAATCCTGATGATTCTGTTTCTGATGAAATCTTTAACGAATACCTTGCTCCTTAATTGCTCTAAATCATCGTGAATGAATATATTCATATCAATTTGATTCAAAAATTCTAAGATATTATCGTATCTTTCATTATTAATATCCTCAATATTTCTGAAAATATCTTCATAAATATTCTCGTCCAATATAAATTATCTCTCCGCGCTATCTGTGATATATCATAAAAGGAAACTGTCTTAGTTTCTATATTCTGTAAACCTTCGAGTTTAAAATAAGAATGCTTTTGAAGTAGTGTTGGAGATTTGTGCATGAGTTAGTATAATATAATGACACTTGATCAACATGATTATATTACAGTAAGTCATGCTGAGTTTCTAATGGAACGTGATGAATCACAGACCATAACGTCATCATGTGCCATGTTACATTACTTTTTCATTCTACTTAATCTCTAAGCATATCACGAAAATATTTTCCTTGATATTTCTGTTCTCCTGTAATTCCGACAATTTGCTAATAAATCGTGCGATTTCTTTTTCATTTTCATTCTGATTAAAAATTTCTTGAATTCCGAAAATTCACCATGACTACGTCAAAAGTTAAATCTCTATCTCAATCTTTTGTGACAACTTCACTCGTACGCTTCAAATAATCGAATCGTTTTATCTATATCAATAAAACTCTAATTATCAGCTCATATTCGTCATGAAAACATTTTTATTGTTAGCCATGACGACCACACTCAAATTTCGGGACGAAATTTCTTTAACGGGTAGGTATTGTAATGACCCGAAAAATTTCGACTAATTTTAAACCAAACTCTCGATACGATTTAATATTTTTGACACGATAAGCAAAGTCTGTAATGTTGAAATCTCAAAAACTTTGAACTGTGTTCGTATATTCAATTGACCTTCGACCATTCTCGACGATTCACGAACAACTATTTGTAAATAGATACATAATATATATATATATATATATATATATATATATATATACATATATATATATATATATATATAAGCAAAGTCTGTAATGTTGAAATCTCAAAAACTTTGAACTGTGTTCGTATATTCAATTGACCTCCGACCATTCTCGACGATTCACGAACAACTATTTGTAAATAGATACATACATATATATATATATATATATATATATATATATATATATATATATATATATATATATATATATATATACATATATATATATATATATATATATATATAATTTGAAATATTATTTGAAATAAAATATGATTTAATTTTAGGAAATAAATATGTAAAATAATATACGATATAATGGAAACTATATTTATAAATATATAGATATATACATAATTATGTATATAAATATTACTTGTAAATATATAAAGTTATATTAAATTTATTTGTTTAAAAATATATAATATATTTGTTTTAGTAATTAAATTTTCTATTTTAAAAATGTTTATATATAGAAAGAGAATATATTAAAAATAAATAATTTTGAGCTTAATTAGTAAACGTCAGTAACACTCAATTGACGTTTTGTTAGTTTTAATATAGATATTGTACATGTTCATGAAGGATTGAAATAAAATTTGGATTGTAAATTGGTTACGAAGATTTTAGATTTGTTAAATATATTTTTACCTTTTTAAGTTTAAATATTAGTACTCCGTATATATTAATTGGTACAAAAAATAAATAATTATCGAACCTTTTCGATCAGGTTTTAAACAGTAAATGACTGAAATAATTAAACGAACTTAATTTAAAAATTTGGGATTTTTCGGAACATTTTTATATACTAACTGTTTAGCAATGGTCACGATATACCACTTGGTGTTAAAAGTTTCGGTAAAAACAATCCAAATATCTCCGATGGCTTACTATTTGAACACCTACTTCCCACTTCTTATTCTTATTTACTTTATTATAATATATATATCGAGTTATATGATCATAACATAAACATTCTTTTGATCTTCCTTCTTCTTCTTGTTTTCGAACACCACCCATGATCACCTTCGATCACCAGACCAAGCACCATCGACCGCCACCTCATACCACAAACCAACATCACCTTCGATTTTTCTGTTTTTCTGTTTCATCGTCGTGAATACAACAAACAAGCCTAAACCCGAGTGAACCACCAAGACAACCATCGTACAGCTGCTACTCTACCTGTCGCAATTAGTCAAACCACTACAACCACACACCACTTAACCCATCAAAACAATTTCTACAGTATACGTCTTTGTGTTGTCCTTTTATTTTGAAGGAAACCAAAACAAACCCATTATTTCAATCATCACCTCCACAACCGGTCACCAACACCAAACCCACTTTGTATCACCTTCAACGAAACCCACTTGAACGAAACCATCTACAACTCGCCTCTTTTACTATATAGGTGTATCGTTTATTCTGTTTCGGCCAAGACCCCAAAACCGTTACCATTAAACGCCATTCACAATCATGATCCTTTTTCTGTTTCACAAATCGAAGTTGCTTAAACTGCTACTGTTGCATCCTTCAAAACCTGCGATTCATGTACAGCAAAAATTCTATTACTTTTGCGTATTCTTTCTTGCTTTTTGGCCGATATTCACCAAAGTAACAAACCCACATGAAATTATAACTTTCCAATTTTTTTTATATGCAAGTGGAACATGGCCAACCAAGTGGGAACCATAGGATTTTTTTTTTCTTCTTTTTGCTTCTGTCGTGGCATTTTTCTAAACACATATCCTTTCAATTAACATATACTAGTTAGGCTGACATGTTAAGATTTTAGATTAGGGCCGAGTAAATTCAGTGGAGTCATGGGCTGTGATTGTTGGGCTATCATTTCGTTATTGGGCCGAGAAATATGGGTTGCATATATTGAGTTGTTGGGCTGAATTGAAACCGGGTCAGGAAATAAGATAGATATAAAGTATGATGATGAATATGATATCGTAATTGAAATTGAACGTGATGATATTGATGTCGAGCAAAATAATTAATGATACGGGGTACGTTATTATGATGGTAGTGTAAACATAAGATGGATATTAAGATGATGATGACTTGCTAAACGAATGATGTATGATCACGATTATAATTATAATTTGATTATGATATGAAAATGATTATGAAGAAAGAGGACGATGAAAAGTGATGATTCGATATCGTGATATGGAATGATGATGATAGAACGTGAATATGATGATGATAATGAATCGTTAATGGTGATAACGAGATGTATGAAGATGACAGAGGAAGGAGACAATGATACAGTGATGAGTTGAGGGATAATTGTTTTGGTCGAATTATTTGTGAAGGAGATGAAGAAATAGGAAAGACATAAAAACAAATATATATATATATATATATATATATATATATATATATATATATATATATATATATATATATATATATACGTATATATATATATACATATATATATATATATACATATATATATATATACATATATATATATATATATATACATATATATATATATATATATACATATATATATATATATATATATATATATATATATATATATATATATATATATTGCTGTTATATAATAAAATAGAAAACAAGTGATGGATTAATGGTTAAGGACATGGGTGTTAAGTGGGAGGTCGCGAGTTCGAGCCCTGTCTAGGGCAGTTTGTTTTTGGGAAAGCTTTTTAAGGTAGTCTTATTTATTATTCTTATTATTATTTTTATTATTATTATTATTGTTATTATTATTTAATGATTGTTGTTATATGATTAATATTATTATCATTAATAAGTATATCACTAATAAGTATTAGCATTAGGTGTTATAAGTATTATTATCATTAATATCATTATTACTATTAAAATAAGTATTATTAGTATTAGTATCATTATTATTATCATTATTAGAAAAATTATTATTTTTATATAGTTATTATTATTAGTAGTATTATTATCATTATAATCAAAAACAAATTTTATTACTATTATTGATATTATGTTACAAAATAAACATTTCGTATATAAAAATATATTTTTAGTAATATTACATATAAGTAAGTATTAATCACTTTAACATTTTTATATCGATATTTATATATAACAAATTAAGTATTTTTAATATAATATTAACCAAATATATTAATATAACTATATAAATATTAGTCATTATAAATGTATATACAAAAATTAAATATATATATTATATAGAATAGGTTATAATATATGAAATTATTCAATTACGATATAGGTATTAATATATATACAAATGATATAGGTTCGTGAATCCGAGACCAACCCTGCATCGTTCAATTTAGCCATATGTATTTTTACTACAAAATACAGTATGGTGAGTTCATTTGATTCCCCTTTAGTCTTTACATTTTTGGGACTGAGAATACATGCGCTACTTTTACAACTGCTTTATTAAATGCTTTTGAAATACATTTTGAACTGCGAATACATGAAATGCTTTTATAAATGTTTGACGAGATAGACACAAGCAAAACATTCCTCGAATGAATTATGTGAACGTGATAATTGCCACCATTGAATTATGTGGACGTGATAATTGCCACAATTGATATGAATATTTTTTCCCTGATTATTATTGCTTGGTAACCTAAGAATTAGGGAACATCACTAATTTTGAGAATTAGTGCACGCCTAATTGACGTGAATCCTAAAGGTAGCTACCGGGTTTAACACCCCCACCCAGAATGTTCACTAGACGGAAGGGCTAGTGGGCGTGGTGTTTAGTACTTCGAAGTTTATATGATTATTATACAGACAAGATGTTCTGTTTTGGGGATATTATTATGCGCATTATATGTTAATGTCGGTTACCAATCCTAGCTATGAAAGCAATGAAAAGTGAATCTTATGTATCGAGAGAATGATTTTATACACAGGTTATGTGTATGTTATTTTTGTGCACAAGATATGTGTACGGTTACTAAGATTTATGAAAGATGATTTCGTACACGAAAAAGGTGTACTGTATTTAAAAGATATCACATGTACATTACAGGTGGGTATAGGATTCGGGCCCATTTGTACCATGCAGGATTTAAATCTTGTGGTCTATCAAAATGATGAATTTTATTGTTTTATGATAAACCTATGAACTCACCAACCTTTTGGTTGACACTTGAAAGCATGTTTATTCTCAGGTATGAAAGAAACCTTCCGTTGTGCATTTGCTCATTTTAAAGACATTATTTAGAGTCAATCATCGCAATGGGACCAGATGTTGGTGACTTCATCCAGATGGATTAGGACGGGTCCTTTCAGATGCATTGGGCATGTTCTATTGAATTTGGGATTGGGCCGATGTTTTCTCCACTGGATCCATCAATAGGGCTATTAGGATAAGTAACATGTTGGACTTGATCATTTTCCCCAATTGGGCTGGTAGGGGGAATTGGACTTTCAAGCACATCACTGGATCCGTTAGCCTGCTCAAGGTAATTTGGAGAAAGGGTGTCATCAACCCTAGCCAAACTATCCACACACGTTTCCTTGGAATTTATGACATCACTGTCGTTCACATCAGGGATGTCTCCATACGCTGCCAACTTTTCATTCTCCAAGGGATCCACATCATTATTGTGATCTTGGAAAAGACCACCGATATTGAAACATCCTGACTCTTCACTTTCAACGCCATCAGACTTCCAGTCACGATTCTGGCTACAAATACACTTTTTCAGCGAATAGTATACAGAGGTACCATGTTGTTTACCTTCATGATCATTCTGTTCGAAAGCATCCTCCTGATCATTCACATCTTCATGAGACTCGGACCTATCATCATCTGTGTTACCAAACGTGTCATCAATAAATTCATCATCATCTTCTTCTTCAGATAACTGTTTCTCCATGTCTACCCATTATGTGTTGTTTAACTCATTCTCCAGGGAAATCTCACGAAAGCGATTCTCTTTAACACTCATAATAATACAAAGATTACCATAACCAATCGTAGCATGACCTTCGATAATTCTCATCTCCTTATCATGGATTAAGACTTGCCCAGACAGCATGTTTTGTTTATCCTTTGTGATTTTGAAATTGTAAAAGCCGTGCACCTCACCCCACCATTTAGCCACTGTTGCGAAAGTGTTTTCATTCCAACAAGAGACAGGTACACCTCTAATGTCCAGTCACACCATTCTGCCATTGGTGAAACACGAGTAAAAATTTTTAAAGTAATTAAAATCACACGAGTAAATTCAATTATGTAAACCATTCCATACGATCCATTAAAATGAGTAAATTCACACGAGAAATTTAACACGAGTAAAAAAAAAAATTTAAAGTAATTAAAACATTTACGCGCCATTCAATGATGTAAACCATTCCATACGATCCATTAAAACAATACCACAAGTTAAATGTTTACAATAGCCACGAAGGCCATTAATTAAATGTAAAACAAGTTTGACCTATTTAAAATGATAGTTTTAATCCCGAGCATGGTTTAGGGCTAAACTACCCAAAACGCTAGGTCGACTTCAAAAGCTTCAACACAAATCCAACATGGGGAACTAGTATCCAACAACCCCCTTTCCTTTGTCCGCACCTGCATCTAAAAAGATAAACAACGAGAGGGGTAAGCTAACGCTTAGTGAATGCAATAATTATACATGTGGATATATAACCTACTTACTTGCAATCACTTACACAATACAAGATATAAGCTAGCAATTCAACAACCATGCAAACAACATGCATAAACTACTATCCACAATTCACAATAAGCTAGCAATGTCAATAGCATATAGTTTACAATTTAAATATGCTAACACTAATTTACACAACCATGGTTAACCAATCGAACAAGGGAACGATACATGAAAGACCGTCGAAGTTCATAACATCCATTTGTGTTACTAAACACCGCGTAATCACTAATCCCCTGGGTGATGTCTTAAACATCGTAACTAACTCACCCCCATGACAATGTAGTGTCTTGAATACCGCGACTAACCCACATGTTAATCAAACCAATGAGTGGTGTCTTGAACACCGCGACAATTCCACTCCCATGACAATGTGGTGTCTTGAACACCGCGACTAACCCACATGTTAATCAAACCAATGAGTGGTGTCTTGAACACCGCGACTATCCCACTCGTTACGTAGAATGTGGTGTCCTGAACACCGCGACTACCCCACAATTCACGCTACACAAATAAATACATTATATACGTACACGCATAATTATTCCACTCACCTTATCGCCTTTGGCGAACTAGGAAATCAAGCTCACAACCTTCAATGTAATGCACCTATCACATTATGCATTTAATTAACATACAATCTAGTAGACTAACCACCAACTCTTAACTCTTTAGCATTTAATGACCTAAATGCATTAAATAACTTACATCCACCAAAACAGCCCATTAATGGCCATGACTCGTCATAAATCACTAAAAGCTAGTGATTAGAGTCTACTATCACCAACTGATAAGGCTAAAAAGGAACATATATTTCATAGCATTATTCTCCAAGAAAAACAAGATTTTAGTTGCAATTGTTCCATTTTCAAGTGATATCCGTTTATATTAAATAAGTGCGAAGACAAAAGGCGAAAATGATGATTTGAAGACACAAAGGTCCAAAAAGCTAAAAAGTACAAGATACAATTCAAGAGGTTCAAATTATTGATGAGGAACGTCTCAAAATTACAAGAATACAAGACGCAAAACGCAAAGTACACGATATAAAATTGTACGAAAGGACGTTCGAAAATCCGAAACCGAGGCATGAACCAACTTTCAACGCTCGACGCAACGGAGCTGAAAGTACAAGTCAACTATGCAAAAGAATATAATATAATATTTAAATAATTCATAATAAGAATAATATTAAATAATAAAAAGTTGTTAATTGAGCATAGTTCAGGGGTCATAAGTGAAAATTCAAATTAATCATTTGCCTATAAAAGGCCATGTAATCGATGAATTTAAGTACACCTTTTTCAATCTTTCTTTCTCCCTATATGTAATTTATATTTATAATTTTAATTTTAAATTAAGTTTAATAATAATTGGGTTATTGTAAGAAATGTTTTACGGGTTTTAAGTCGAAGCTCTGCCCGTGTAATACTACGCTATTAATACCCACTGTAAGTTATGTTTATATTATTTTCATTATTGTTTAGTAGCTAAGCCGTTATTATGCTTATTTAATACCGAAGTAATCGTGATGTTAGGCTAAATACTAAAATTGGGTAATTGGACTTTGGACCATAATTGGGGTTTGGACAAAAGACCGACACTTGTGGAAATTAGACTATGGGCTTTTAATGGGTTTTATATTTGTTAATTGAATGACAGTTCGTTAATTTAATATAAAAATTACAATTGAACGTACCTATAAATAACCACATACACTCGATCGGACACGATGGGCGGGATATTTATAAGTACTAATAATTGTTCATTTATCCGGAAACGGGGATGGATTAATAGTTAATTGACTAATTAAAACAGGGGTGAATTATATACAAGGACACTTGGTGTAATTATAGTTTAAGTCCCCAATTAGTTGGAATATTTGACTTCGGACATAAGGGTAATTTGACGAGGACACTCGCACTTTATATTTATGACTGATGGACCATTATGGACAAAAACTAGATGGACATATTAAATAATCCAGGACAAAGGACAATTAACCCATCGGACTAAATTAAAATCAACACGCCAAACATCATGATTACGGAAGTTTAAATAAGCATAATTCTTTTATTTCATATTTTATCGCACTTAAATTTTCTGTCATTTTAATTATTGTCATTTACTTTACGCTTTAAAATTAAGATATATTTATATTTAATATTTTGCATTAGGTTTTAATTGTAACTTAAGTTTTAAAATCGACAAACCGGTCACTAAACGGTAAAAACCCCCCTTTATATAATAATAATAATACTACTTATATTTATTTATATTTTTGTAAAAATATAGTTTTAAAAATATAGTGTTAAACTTCACTAGCTCCCTGTGGAACGAACCGGACTTACTAAAAACTGCACTACTCTACGATTAGGTACACTGCCTATAAGTGTTGTAGCAACGTTTAGGTATATTCCATCCGTAAATTAATTAAAACTTGTCTAATATTTCGTCGCATTTCATATTAAAAATAATAGTATTTTCGTACACCACGTGCAACACATCAAGTTTTTGGCGCCGCTGCCGGGGAGCGCTAAAACGCTATATTTTTAATTATAATAATATTAAAATAAAATATAATAATATAATAATATTGAAATAGAATATAATAATATAATAATATTTTAGAATCAAAATTTGATACGTAAAGTTTTAAAAAGTCGTATTTATTAAATACTTCAGGGGTATATTATGTAACTTATAATTAATAATTTCTATAATGTCGCTTTCATGTGAATAGTAAATTAATTAATAATCGTAAAAGTTTTTAAAAAGTCGTATTTATTAAATACTTCAGGGGTATATTATGTAACTTATAATTAATAATTTCTATCATGTCGCTTTCATGTGAATAGTAAATTAATTAATTTATTTTCATTTACTATTAATGAATAGTAAATGAATTAAAAAAAAATTGTAAAAAAAACGTTTTTTTTTAGAAAAAAAATCGTTTTTAAAAAAAAAAAATTGTAAAAAAAAAAATTTAAAAAAAAAAAAAAAAAATTAAAAAAAAAATAGTAAATAATATTTTTTTTAAGTTTTATTACCTTTAGATTTTTAGACTATAGTTACAATTTTTAGTATTAAGTTTAGTTTTGCCATAGTTATTTTTATTTCTAGAATTTTTAGGCTTTGCCGTAAAATCCCTTAAGTGCTATTTCTTTAGACTAAGATTTAGGTGCTTTAGAATTTTGTGACGCCGTTTTTCGCGCTACTTTCTTATTTTTATTTTTCGACACCTATTTTTCGACCCTTTTTATTTTTTTCGACACTTTTCGACGCGCAATCTATTTCTTTCTTATTTCTCGACATTCTAGTTTTTAGGACTTAGAATTTTCTATATTTCTTATCTAAATTCTTCAAACGGGAAAGAAAAATTATTTAAGCGGTTAAATTAATGGACGTTGACATTTTTCTGGTTCGTAGTAATAGTTGGATTTGTTAGTGGCTAGTTGTGGGCTTCCGATTTAAAGGGTCCTGGCTACCTGCTACATCTTTTGGCTATTCGAAACGTGGGCAAAAATCAGAAAAGTCTATTAATTGGACAACTTATATAAGTTTTTCTATTTTTATAACTAATAGGAAAATTAGTGAATGTACCACATTGTAGCTAAAATTTGGCCATCGCAATAAAATGAAAATTTTTGAAAACAAGGCCTTGGAAACTCTTTTTGAACTCCAAAATCAATTAAGTCAATACTCTCAAACGAGTGTTGATGACAATTCGTTCAGTCAATCTTGGATCACGAATGACGAAACAATAACTGGTTGTGAAATCTGTGGAGATTATCACTCAACATGGGAATGTTACTATTACGTTCCTATGGAAAATTACGCACCCACGGAACCTGAATGGAACGATGACAAAGAATACAATTCTAAATGGGATTATTCCCAAGAATTTATCCAAAATCAACAACCAGAAGACGAGGAAAATTATGTGTCTGAAAATTCTTTAGACAATATGAAAATCAAACTCGAAGAACTCGATGCTCAAAATGAACAAATGAGAGAGTTTGTAAATAGGCAAGCTGAAACTCTATCAGATTACACACCTGTTGATCTGAGGAGTATTGTGCAAGAAAATTTCATTTCATCGAATTTTGATGAATTCGAGAGCTTCGAAATCACCAATTATCCCGATGATACTTTTTATTCAGTCTTACCAATTTCACAACATATCGACACATTAGCCTCTACCGACGAAATCATCAATCCATCAATGGATGATGAACAAGAAATAAGGGTAACAAATTGGTACTCTTGGGAAAACGATAACGTTGAAAATTTTACCCCCGAGACCAAACCGAACTTCACCATTCCACAACCTTCTAACCCAATATTCTCAATAGACAAGTTATCTACCGAAGATGAACTACGAGCTGTAATAGATAATGACACCTCGAATTTCACCCAATTGGGTAATAGAGGTGAAACCTTTGATCCCGAGGATGAACGAAAGAAATTTTTAGGAATTGTCAACCCTATAGAAATATGTATGTCGGAATATATCGATCCATTTGACCAAGAACCAGAAAAGAGACATATCCATTTACTAAAAGCTACACTTAAAAAAGAATTAAATAGTGACGATCGAGTGAGTCTAAACTTTAAACCCATTGATATATTATACACCACCCAAGATGTAAATAACTGGCTCACTATTCTAATTCGTGGAACTTATTCTACCGACTTCACATGTCGTCAGCTAAGTGTGGGGAAGTCTAACCCCACTTAACGTTAAATTAGGGGTTCGGGTTAGTGCATAACTCGTTAACAAAAATGCATGATAAGTTAGGGTAAAAGACGCATTTTCAAAATTAGCAAACAGTTCAGAAAAGCAACCGTTTTTGAAGAAAAATATGTGTGATAAAACAACATTAAGGAATGAACGATGAGGCGCGCCATCTATCATTCGAAGAGCTTTGTAAGTACAAACTAGGTTTCTTAATCACTTTTCTACACTAATCACCCTCATGAATTTATAATTATAGTCTGATTTCATGCAAATGAGGGCATTGCATGATCTCAAGTGTGGGGAAGGGTTATAAATTCTCTCGGGTTTGCACTTGGTTTATTTGCCAAATTTTGTGAAAATTTGAAAAATTTTCAATTAAATGAAGTCAAAATTATGTTTATACATATTTATGAACGGTGAAAACTAGGTGTTAAAACCGAAATTATCGTTACCTCGGAAAGGGCATAAATTGAGAAACAACCTAAAACGCTTGAATTCATTTAAAATGGAATAAAGGAGAATAAAAAGGTAAAGAAAGAAACTAAGTGTGGGTAGAATGTACCAAGTTATTCAATTAAAAACTATCTGTCACATGTTTCTGTAAAGTTATTGCAGGTGTTTTTGTTTTGGACTAAATTAACTGTTTTACTCGATTTATTAAAGAAAGGTGGATCTACACGATGAATCAATTCCATCATTAAAAGGAAGTAAAGTCTTCCGAAAAAGACACGCGCTTCTTGATTTAGGTCAGGAAGTTGTCATCCAGACCAGCTGTAGGTTGACGAAAAATCTAGAAAAGTCATCTCTAAAATCAGCAGGAAATCCACGGACCTCAGCATCAAACAGGGTTGCCAAGTGGTCAGATTTATTCTAACCATGAGAAGGATTTATCTCGTACAATGGGGGGGCACCGTGCAAATTAGCTTGATAAGACTAATGAATCAGATCCCCAGAAAGGATAATCTCCTTAAAGATTAAAAATCAGCTTTTAAGACTGATATTACTCAATCCTTGAGATTGACCTTAAATATTGAGAATTCAAACTCATGGAATTCGATGATATCTAAACTCGAGCTTGAACGAGAAAATATTTCGATCAAAAATACAAACCGATTTGTTTTCTGAAAATCCATTTTCAATGCGTTCATTACCATTGAACGTAAAATCCTAGGAATTCACCTGGAATTCATTAGGTCAGCTGAACCAAATCGGGTGTCAACCGTAAGAACGGTGGTTGCATAGCATGGTCGGAGACAGGA
Organism: Rutidosis leptorrhynchoides; assembly: GCF_046630445.1. Lineage (NCBI taxonomy): Eukaryota > Viridiplantae > Streptophyta > Magnoliopsida > Asterales > Asteraceae > Rutidosis > Rutidosis leptorrhynchoides. The sequence continues at coordinate 344,627,441 of NC_092333.1, forward strand.
CCTTGTGCCAGACCAAAAAATCAAAGGATGATCTTTACTATTGCTCCTACCAAGGATAGTACTAGCATCCGACACGTTAAAAAGACCATAATCAAATGCATGTCATTAGACATTGCCTTAACAGTTTCTTGTTCATCGCTTTCCTTTACAACCGGACGGTAGTTTACCGAAAGGTAATATACGGGACAAATAAACTGTATGTGTGCTTTCCGATACAGGGATAGCAGCGGATTACACGAGCCTAAAAGTTTTTAGCCAAACTATTGATCCACAAATATATTTTGCAACACCAATGGTGGATCAAATCGGAAAACTTGTCTAGGGTAAAAGCTAGAATGAATTTTCAAAAAGATCAAATGTTTTCATAAAGATCCAATTTTCCTAAAGGATCTACATTTTTATAGTCATGTGGGACTGTAAACCGCCTTTCAAATGTGCACTTTGCTTTGGAAATCGAAAGTAAATCGGCTATTTGATTGCAAGTGTCGTTGACCTAAACCCGAGGCAATTGTGGATGACACACCCACCTTTAACCATGGTTCTATTGTTACTATCATTGTTTATACCGCCATATCAAAATCACTTATGTACAAAGTGTGAAGAATAAAGAAGTGATTCGTGTGATGTATTATATTATTTCAAGACTGTATTGCTTGAGGACAAGCAACGCTCAACTGTGGGGATATTGATAAGGCTAAAAAGGAACATATATTTCATAGCATTATTCTCCAAGAAAAACAAGATTTTAGTTGCAATTGTTCCATTTTCAAGTGATATCCGTTTATATTAAATAAGTGCGAAGACAAAAGGCGAAAATGATGATTTGAAGACACAAAGGTCCAAAAAGCTAAAAAGTACAAGATACAATTCAAGAGGTTCAAATTATTGATGAGGAACTTCTCAAAATTACAAGAATACAAGACGCAAAACGCAAAGTACACGATATAAAATTGTACGAAAGGACGTTCGAAAATCCGAAACCGAGGCATGAACCAACTTTCAACGCTCGACGCAACGGAGCTGAAAGTACAAGTCAACTATGCAAAAGAATATAATATAATATTTAAATAATTCATAATAAGAATAATATTAAATAATAAAAAGTTGTTAATTGAGCATAGTTCAGGGGTCATAAGTGAAAATTCAAATTAATCATTTGCCTATAAAAGGCCATGTAATCGATGAATTTAAGTACACCTTTTTCAATCTTTCTTTCTCCCTATATGTAATTTATATTTATAATTTTAATTTTAAATTAAGTTTAATAATAATTGGGTTATTGTAAGAAATGTTTTACGGGTTTTAAGTCGAAGCTCTGCCCGTGTAATACTACGCTATTAATACCCACTGTAAGTTATGTTTATATTATTTTCATTATTGTTTAGTAGCTAAGCCGTTATTATGCTTATTTAATACCGAAGTAATCGTGATGTTAGGCTAAATACTAAAATTGGGTAATTGGACTTTGGACCATAATTGGGGTTTGGACAAAAGACCGACACTTGTGGAAATTAGACTATGGGCTTTTAATGGGTTTTATATTTGTTAATTGAATGACAGTTCGTTAATTTAATATAAAAATTACAATTGAACGTACCTATAAATAACCACATACACTCGATCGGACACGATGGGCGGGATATTTATAAGTACTAATAATTGTTCATTTATCCGGAAACGGGGATGGATTAATAGTTAATTGACTAATTAAAACAGGGGTGAATTATATACAAGGACACTTGGTGTAATTATAGTTTAAGTCCCCAATTAGTTGGAATATTTGACTTCGGACATAAGGGTAATTTGACGAGGACACTCGCACTTTATATTTATGACTGATGGACCATTATGGACAAAAACTAGATGGACATATTAAATAATCCAGGACAAAGGACAATTAACCCATCGGACTAAATTAAAATCAACACGCCAAATATCATGATTACGGAAGTTTAAATAAGCATAATTCCTTTATTTCATATTTTATCGCACTTAAATTTTCTGTCATTTTAATTATTGTCATTTACTTTACGCTTTAAAATTAAGATATATTTATATTTAATATTTTGCATTAGGTTTTAATTGTAACTTAAGTTTTAAAATCGACAAACCGGTCACTAAACGGTAAAAACCCCCCTTTATATAATAATAATAATACTACTTATATTTATTTATATTTTTGTAAAAATATAGTTTTAAAAATATAGTGTTAAACTTCACTAGCTCCCTGTGGAACGAACCAGACTTACTAAAAACTGCACTACTCTACGATTAGGTACACTGCCTATAAGTGTTGTAGCAACGTTTAGGTATATTCCATCCGTAAATTAATTAAAACTTGTGTAATATTTCGTCGCATTTCATATTAAAAATAATAGTATTTTCGTACACCACGTGCAACACATCACCAACTAACACAACTTATGGGTATTTCATACCCATCTCACCCAACTAGGTCAACAATCACCCATTTGACCCATTTTAAATACTTAGGCTTACAATTTTAGTTAAACATGACCCATTAACAATTTTTTCATCATTTTACAAGTGTATTAGTGACTAACAACACAATTAACATTTACATAATCCCAATCTACATGACCAAACCCTAGATTAACTCCATTTGGGTTTCCTTACATCAAATTAACCCAAATTCACCCATTAAATCCCCAAATGGGTCTTACAAGTCTCAAATGACCAAACCCTAGCCATAAATCAACTAAAACTCAAGACACGGAGTTAAGACTTACCAACACTATCCACTCGTAGGTAAGAACGAGGAGAACAACTTTACTTCTTGCTCCAAAGATCAAATCTCAAATCTTCACTCTCAAATCTCACTTTGAAATTAAATGGGTTTTATGTTGTGAGACAAAATAGAGAAAGAAAAGAGAAAAGAAATGAATAAAAATGGATAAGTGGTTGAGATTTAATGTCCCAATCAGATCCACATGCAAAAAGATGAAATTACCCTTGGACCACACCTTTTAAAAACTGAAATCAGCATTAGGCTGCCAGGGATGTCGCGACGCGACCTTAAATACCTCGGTGCGGCGATACACTAATATTTCGAGCTGTTTAACAAGCCTCCTGAATCTGATTCATGTTATTCGTCGCGGCGCACCCAGGAAACTCGCGGCGCGGCAATGGCCTGCACCTGACCATTTCGACTATGTTAAACCAATTATCAATTTATACGACTAGTACACCTCGTTCACGCTTCCTAAATACGTCTAAACTTCGTCTTTAAACCTCACATGACTTAACACCAGCAAGACCCATGCATACACTTATACATGCATGCATTCTCATATATATATATTCACACATCGGCTAACACTTTATTTCATTTCATCACATAATGAACGAGTTATAAGCGTACTAACGGTTAAATATGTACCTTAAATCACGTGTGGGAAAAACGGGATGTTACAACTCTCCCCCACTTGAATCGGAGCGCGTCCTCGCGATCCAAGCCGCATGACAAGCCGGAAGATAAACCAAAACAAACTCTTCGGATTCCCACGTAAACTCGAAACCCTTTCGATGTCACCATTGCACTTTGTAAGTTCTAACTTCCTTGTTTCGCAACATTTTAACCTTTTTTTATCAAGAATGGCTATCAGTTCTTCCACGTACTCTAGCTTGTTGTTCAAGGTAATCTCATCTAATGGCACCCAAGTTCCGCAAGACACTTACGAAGATGGGAAACATGAAATGTGTTATGCATTCCCGCAAGCTCTTCGGGTAACTCTAGTCTATAAGCAACTTCACCAACACGTGCCAAAACCTTGAAAGGACCAATAAATCGAGGAGCTAACTTTCCTCATTTTCGAAACCGAATAACACCTTTCCATGGCGAAACCTTAAGCATCACCATGTCACCTTCTTGAAACTCAATCGTTCGCCTTCCTTTATTGGCATAAGATTTTTGTCTATCTTACGCCACCTTAAGTCGAGCCCGAATCATCTCGATCTTGCTATTCGTCTCTAAAACCAAATCGGTACTCCCAATTTTTCGTTGACCCACTTCACCCCAACAAATAGGAGTTCGACACCTACGCCCATAAAGCATCTCATAAGGTGGCATTCCAATACTAGCGTGGTAACTATTATTGTATGAGAATTCCACCAATGGTAAGTGCTCATCCCAACTACCACCGAAATCAATAACACACGCCCTTAACATATCCTCCAACGTTTGATTTGTACGCTCGGTTTGACCGTCCATTTAAGGATGATATGCCGCGCTCATTTTCAATTGTGTACCCATATCTTCATGAAATTTATTCCAAAACCGAGACGTGAAACGAGTATCTCGATCTGAAACAATAGATATAGGAATCCCATGTCTCGATATCACCTCCTTGATAAATAACTTGGACAAAGTCTTCGACGATATCGTTTCCCAAATAGGAAGAAACAAAGCACTCTTCGTCAATCTATCAACTATCACCCAAATCGTATCATATTGGGTCATCGCCGTCTTTGGTAACTTCGTAATGAAGTCCATGGTAATGTGCTCCCATTTCCATTTTGGGACTTCCAATGGTTGTAACTTACCGTACGGCTTTTGGTGTTCGGCTTTAACATGCAAACACGTGACGCACTGTTCAACATACTTAACAACATCACGTATCATGCCGGGCCACCAATACTCTTTCTTCAAATCATAGTACATCTTCATCGCACCCGGATGAATGGAATACTTCGACTTATGTGCTTCATCAAGTAGCACCTTTCGATAATCGCCCATCTTAGGTACCCACACCCTACCTTGAAAAGATAATAAACCATGCAGGCCTAAGGTAATGGACTCCGTTTGCCCCACGATTCGTTCATCATGATGGTTGTTAACAAAAGCTTCAATTTGAATCTCACCGAGCTTCACAAGAAAATCGTTAGTAATAATCATGCGTAACGATCCTACTCGTATTTCCGGATGTTGACTCTTTCGACTTAACGCATCTACGACCACGTTCGCCTTACCCGGATGATATAGTATCTCACAATCATAATCCTTTACCACATCCATCCATCTACGTTGACGATAATTCAAATCTCTTTAATTAAAGAGATGTTTTAAACTCTTATGATCCGAATAAATCGTACACTTGACACCATACAAGTAGTGGCGCCAAATTTTTAACGCATGAACCACCGCCGCCAATTCAAGATCATGAGTCTGGTATCTCTTTTCGTGTTCCTTTAATTGTCGAGAGGCGTAAGCGATGACTTTACCTCTTTGCATTAGAACACACCCGATTCCATTTAATGAGGCATCACAATAAACCGTCATATCTTCGATCCCTTCCGGTAGTACCAACACCGGAGCTTGACACAATTTCTCCTTTAATAATTGGAAAGCAATTTCTTGCTCGTTTTCCCAATTAAACCTCACGTTCTTCCTCGTCAACTTCGTCAAAGGAGAAGCAATCTTAGAAAAGTCTTGGATAAACCGACAATAATAACCGGTCAATCCGAGAAAACTTCGAATTTCCGTAGGCATAGTCGGTTTTCCCCAACTCTTCACCGTCTCTATCTTCCCCGGATCTACTTGAATGCCTTCCTTATTCACAATATGGCCAAAGAATTGAACTTCCCTTAGCCAAAATTCACACTTGGAGAATTTAGCATACAACTTCTCCTTCCGCAACGTCTTCAACACTTCACGCAAATGGTGTTCATGTTCCTTCATACTCTTAGAATAAACAAGTGTATCGTCAATGAACACAATTACCGACTTGTCCAACATAGGTTGGCACACTCGGTTCATAAGATCCATGAATGCTGTCGGTGCATTCGTAAGACCAAAAGGCATAACTACAAATTCAAAATGCCCGTAACGAGTTCGGAAAGCCGTCTTCTCGATATCTTCCTCACGGACCCGCACTTGGTGATAGCCGGACCGTAAGTCAATCTTAGAAAAATAGGTTGCACCTTGGAGTTGGTCAAATAAATCGTCAATCTGAGGCAATGGATAACGATTCTTGATCGTCACTTTATTCAACTCCCGATAATCGATGCACATCCGCATGCTACCATCTTTCTTTTTCACAAACAAAACCGGAGCACCCCATGGCGAGGAACTCGGTCGAATAAAATCCTTTTCAAGCAACTCTTGGGTTTGATTTAACAACTCTTGTATTTCCGTCGGCGCTAAACAATAAGGAGTTTTAGCAATGGGAGTAGCTCCTGGAACCAACTCAATGCGAAATTTGACTTGTTTTTCCGCTGGAACACCTGGTAACTCATCCGGAAAAAAGTCTTCAAATTCATTAACCACTGGAATTTCATGAATGGATGGTGGCTCATCAAGAGTATCAATGACATGGGCAAGAAAAACCATACCACCACTCTTAAGAAAATGTCGCGCCCGCGCATAAGTGCATAATGGTACGAGTCTTCTTCGTTTATCGCCATGAATGATCAACTCTCCCCCACTTTGGGTCTTTACACAAATGAACTTATCATGGCATGCAATATCGACTCTATAACGATCGAGCCAATCCATACACACAACAATATCAAACTCACCCAAAGTCATCGGAATGAGATCAATTTTAAACGTTCCGGTACCAAACACAACATTACAATCCTTACACACATCAACCCCTAGCACCGTCTTGCCATCCGCTATTTCAACTTCTACCGGATGACTTAGCTTAGCTAGCGGTTTGTTAAGCTTAGACACAAATCGAGGCGACACAAAATACAAATTAGCACCGCTATCAAATAATATCCTTGCCGGATTAGCGTTAACCATGAAAGTACATGAGACAACTTCATTGGATTGCTTGGCCTCATCATTAGTCATCAAATAATTTCGCCCCTTAGCCGTACCCGTCGCTTTCTCTAACCGCTTAACATGATCATTGTTCAAATCGGGACACTCCGTCCTCCGATGCCCTTCTTTACCACAATTATAACAAGTGAGCTTGGTTGTAGTAGATGGTTTGGTGCAATCACGGGCCATATGCCCCTTTCGTCCACAATTGTGACAAGAATAAGGAAAAGCTCCGGAAGCACCTTTCTTCACACTACCAACACTCTCGGTTACACCTTTACTCTTCTTGTTCGAGTGGCTAGTAGCTTCAAACTTCCTTTTTCCAAAAGTAAAGCCACTCTTTCTCAAGATGAGCGACTAGAAACCTTTGGCCATATTGAACAACTCATCAAAACTTTTCACCACGTTTACACTAATCTTCTCTTACTAGTTGTCATTCAAGATTCGATAGATGTCTTCCTTCAACATTTTATCATTCCCGACATATTCCAGGAAAAATTGGGTTTTTGACAAGAAAACGGATTTAAGAGTGTTCAAATTCATCGACCCTTGCCTCAAGGAACGCAACTCGTCCTTAAGTCTAGTAAGATCGGCCAAAGTTCGGTACTCTTGGAAAAACTCCGCCTTGAACTCGTCCCAAGTAAAATCCATACATTGTTCTTCACCATAGATTTGGATTTTCGCGTCCCACCACAACTTAGCATCACCTCTCAACATGCTATAACCGTTCCTCATCTTCTTATCGAGAGGGCATTCACAAGTACGAAAAGTCCCCTCCATATCGAAGATCCATCGGGCACTCTTAAGTGGATCCCGTTCGCCCTCAAAAGTAGGAGGTTGAGCATCTTTGAAGTTCTTATAGAAAAAGTCTCGCTTCCCAACATTATCCTCTTGAAGGACAACCTTAATTTGTTCCTTTACTACATTGACTAATTGCTCGTCAATCGTATCTAGAAACATCTTCTTAACATCTTCTAGGAAAGACGTATGATGACTTTTTAAAATGGCCTCAACCTTGACCGTGAACTCGGGGTCCTCGCTCGTGCCCCCATTATCGGTGTCGTGTCTGTTTCTCATCTTCATTCTATAAAACGGAAGAGGTTAAACATCGAAACGAAAAGACATAACATATATATATATATATATATATATATATATATATATATATATATATATATATATATATATATACACATTTTATATACAAAAAAATGTTCACAACCACAAATTACATGTTCAATTGTGAATTATATGAAATGTTCGCATGTTACACAAACACATCTGCACATGTGAACGATAAATTATATTTAATTATATACACAAATACACCATACCACCCCATCTTGCTTAACAATCGTCGTACATCGCTTGTTTGACACGATTTACACCCGTAATAATGGTAGCTAGTCATTGTTACGCGAGCATCTCGCATTAACTTGCTAGTACAACGTCTATCTCGCTTGATGGACTTCAAATACAACATAAAACAAATAGCGCAAGGTTAGTTCACATAAACCAATGCACTAACCAAACCCGGTCCGACCCGTCTCCTACAAGTCCCGCATAAAGCACACACACAATAAAGTCTAAGTCTAGGCACCTATCTCAAGTCGCCTAAATCCCTTAGACCATGCTCTGATACCACTTGAAACAACTCAACCCGTATTTAACACGAGTAAAACTTTTTTTTTAAGTAATTAAAACATTTACGCGCCATTCAATGATGTAAACCATTCCATACGATTCATTAAAACAATACCACAAGTTAAATGTTTACAATAGGCACGAAGGCCATTAATTAAATGTAATACAAGTTCGACCCATTTAAAATGATAGTTTTAATCCAAACTACACCCGAGCATGGTTTGGGGCTAAACTACCCAAAATGCTAGGTCGACTTCAAAAGCTTCAACACAAATCCAACATGGAGAACTAGTATCCAACAACCTCCTTCCCTTTGTCCACACATGCATCTAAAAAGATAAACAACAAGAGGGGTAAGCTAACGCTTAGTGAATGCAATAATTATACATGTGCATATATAACCTACTTACTTGCAATCACTTACACAATACCGCATACAAGCTAGCAATTCAACAACCATGCAAACAACATGCATAAACTACTATTCGTAATTCACAATAAGCTAGCAACGTCAATAGCATATAGTTCACAATTTAAATATGCTAACACTAATTTACACAACCATGGTTAACCAATCGAACAAGGGAACGATACATGAAAGACCGTCGGATTTCATAACATCCATTAGTGTTACTTAACACCGCGTAATCACTAATCCCCCGTGTGATGTCTTAAACACCGCGACTAACTCACCCCCATGACAATGTAACCCACGTGTCAATCAAACAAATGAGTGGTGTCTTGAACACCGCAACAATTCCACTCCCATAACAATGTGGTGTCTTGAACACCGCGACTAACCCACATGTCAATCAAACCAATGAGTGGTGTCTTAAACACCGCAACTATCCTACTCATTGAAATGTCCCGTTCTTATTGATTAAAAAAGTTCCATATTAATTGATTTCGTTGCGAGGTTTTGACCTCTATATGAGACATTTTTCAAAGACTGCATTCATTTTAAAACAAACCATAACCTTTATTTCATCAATAAAGGTTTAAAAAGCTTTAGGTAGATTATCAAATAATGATAATCTAAAATATCCTGTTTACACACGACCATTACATAATGGTTTACAATACAAATATGTTACAACAAAATAAGTTTCTTGAATGCAGTTTTTACACAATATCATACAAGCATGGACTCCAAATCTCGTCCTTATTTAAGTATGCGACAGCGGAAGCTCTTAATAATCACCTGAGAATAAACATGCTTAAAACGTCAACAAAAATGTTGGTGAGTTATAGGTTTAACCTATATATATCAAATCATAATAATAGACCACAAGATTTCATATTTCAATACACATCCCATACATAGAGATAAAAGTCATTCATATGGTGAACACCTGGTAACCAACATTAACAAGATGCATATATAAGAATATCCCCATCATTCCGGGACACCCTTCGGATATGATATAAATTTCGAAGTACTAAAGCATCCGGTACTTTGGATGGGGTTTGTTAGGCCCAATAGATCTATCTTTAGGAATCGCGTCAATTAGGGTGTCTGTTCCCTAATTCTTAGATTACCAGACTTAATAAAAAGGGGCATATTCGATTTCGATAATTCAACCATAGAATGTAGTTTCACGTACTTGTGTCTATTTTGTAAATCATTTATAAAACCTGCATGTATTCTCATCCCAAAAATATTAGATTTTAAAAGTGGGACTATAACTCACTTTCACAGATTTTTACTTCGTCGGGAAGTAAGACTTGGCCACTGGTTGATTCACGAACCTATAACAATATATACATATATATCAAAGTATGTTCAAAATATATTTACAACACTTTTAATATATTTTGATGTTTTAAGTTTATTAAGTCAGCCGTCCTCGTTAGTAACCTACGACTAGTTGTCCACAGTTAGATGTACAGAAATAAATCGATAAATATTATCTTGAATCAATCCACGACCCAGTGTATACGTATCTCAGTATTGATCACAACTCAAACTATATATATTTTGGAATCAACCTCAACCCTGTATAGCTAACTCCAACATTCACATATAGAGTGTCTATGGTTGTTCCGAAATATATATAGATGTGTCGACATGATAGGTCGAAACATTGTATACGTGTCTATGGTATCTCAAGATTACATAATATACAATACAAGTTGATTAAGTTATGGTTGGAATAGATTTGTTACAAATTTTCACGTAGCTAAAATGAGAAAAATTATCCAATCTTGTTTTACCCATAACTTCTTCATTTTAAATCCGTTTTGAGTGAATCAAATTACTATGGTTTCATATTGAACTCTATTTTATGAATATTAACAGAAAAAGTATAGGTTTATTGTCGGAAAAATAAGTTACAAGTCGTTTTTGTAAAGGTAGTCATTTCAGTCGAAAGAACGACGTCTAGATGACCATTTTAGAAAACATACTTCCACTTTGAGTTTAACCATAATTTTTGGATATAGTTTCATGTTCATAATAAAAATCATTTTCTCAGAATAACAACTTTTAAATCAAAGTTTATCATAGTTTTTAATTAACTAACCCAAAACAGCCCGCGGTGTTACTACGACGGCGTAAATCCGGTTTTACGGTGTTTTTCGTGTCTCCAGGTTTTAAATCATTAAGTTAGCATATCATATACATATAGAACATGTGTTTAGTTTATTTTAAAAGTCAAGTTAGAAGGATTAACTTTTGTTTGCGAACAAGTTTAGAATTAACTAAACTATGTTCTAGTGATTACAAGTTTAAACCTTCGAATAAGATAGCTTTATATGTATGAATTGAATGATGTTATGAACATCATTACTACCTTAAGTTCCTTGGATAAACCTACTGGAAAAGTGAAAAATGGATCTAGCTTCAACGAATCCTTGGATGGCTCGAAGTTCTTGAAGCAGAATCATGACACGAAAACAAGTTCAAGTAAGATCATCACTTGAAATAAGATTGTTATAGTTATAGAAATTGAATCAAAGTTTGAATATGATTATTAACTTGTATTAGAATGATAACCTACTGTAATAAACAAAGATTTCTTGAGATTGGATGATCACCTTACAAGATTGGAAGTGAGCTAGCAAACTTGAAAGTATTCTTGATTTTATGTAACTAGAACTTGTAGAATATATGAAGAACACTTAGAACTTGAAGATAGAACTTGAGAGAGATCAATTAGATGAAGAAAATTGAAGAATGAAAGTGTTTGTAGGTGTTTTTGGTCGTTGGTGTATGGATTAGATATAAAGGATATGTAATTTTGTTTTCATGTAAATAAGTCATGAATGATTACTCATATTTTTGTAATTTTATGAGATATTTCATGCTAGTTGCCAAATGATGGTTCCCACATGTGTTAGGTGACTCATATGGGCTGCTAAGAGCTGATCATTGGAGTGTATATACTAATAGTACATACATCTAAAAGCTGTGTATTGTACGAGTACGAATACGGGTGCATACGAGTAGAATTGTTGATGAAACTGAACGAGGATGTAATTGTAAGCATTTTTGTTAAGTAGAAGTATTTTGATAAGTGTATTGAAGTCTTTCAAAAGTGTATAAATACATATTAAAACACTACATGTATATACATTTTAACTGAGTCGTTAAGTCATCGTTAGTCGTTACATGTAAGTGTTGTTTTGAAACCTTTAGGTTAACGATCTTGTTAAATGTTGTTAACCCAATGTTTATAATATCAAATGAGATTTTAAATTATTATATTATCATGATATTATCATGTATGAATATCTCTTAATATGATATATATACATTAAATGTATTTACAACGATAATCGTTACATATATGTCTCGTTTAAAAATCATTAAGTTAGTAGTCTTGTTTTTACATATGTAGTTCATTGTTAATATACTTAATGATATGTTTACTTATCATAGTATCATGTTAACTATATATATATCCATATATATGTCATCATATAGTTTTTACAAGTTTTAACGTTCGTGAATCACCGGTAAACTTGGGTGGTCAATTGTCTATATGAAACATATTTCAATTAATCAAGTCGTAACAAGTTTGATTGCTTAACATGTTGGAAACATTTAATCATGTAAATATCAATCTCAATTAATATATATAAACATGGAAAAGTTCGGGTCACTACAGTACCTACCCGTTAAATAAATTTTGTCCCGAAATTTTAAACAGTTGAAGGTGTTGACGAATCTTCTAGAAATAGATGCGGGTATTTCTTCTTCATGTGATCTTCACACTCCCAGGTGAACTCGGGTCCTCTACGAGCATTCCATCGAACCTTAACAATTGGTATCTTGTTTTGCTTAAGTCTTTTAACCTCACGATCCATTATTTCGACGGGTTCTTCGATGAATTGAAGTTTTTCGTTGATTTGGATTTCATCTAACGGAATAGTGAGATCTTCTTTAGCAAAACATTTCTTTAAATTCGAGACGTGGAAAGTGTTATGTACAGCCGCGAGTTGTTGAGGTAACTCAAGTCGGTAAGCTACTAGTCCGACACGATCAATAATCTTGAATGGTCCAATATACCTTGGATTTAATTTCCCTCGTTTACCAAATCGAACAACGCCTTTCCAAGGTGCAACTTTAAGCATGACCATCTCTCCAATTTCAAATTCTATATCTTTTCTTTTAATGTCAGCGTAGCTCTTTTGTTGACTTTGGGCGGTTTTCAACTGTTGTTGAATTTGGATGATCTTCTCGGTAGTTTCTTGTATAATCTCCGGACCCGTAATCTGTCTATCCCCCACTTCACTCCAACAAATCGGAGACCTGCACTTTCTACCATAAAGTGCTTCAAACGGCGCCATCTCAATGCTTGAATGGTAGCTGTTATTGTAGGAAAATTCTGCTAACGGTAGATGTCGATCCCAACTGTTTCCGAAATCAATAACACATGCTCGTAGCATGTCTTCAAGTGTTTGTGTCGTCCTTTCGCTCTGCCCATTAGTTTGTGGATGATAGGCAGTACTCATGTCTAGACGAGTTCCTAATGCTTGCTGTAATGTCTACCAGAATCTGGAAATAAATCTACCATCCCTATCAGAGATAATAGAGATTGGTATTCCATGTCTGGAGACGACTTCCTTCAAATACAGTCGTGCTTACTTCTCCATCTTGTCATCTTCTCTTATTGGCAGGAAGTGTGCTGATTTGGTGAGACGATCAACTATTACCCAAATAGTATCAAAACCACTTGCAGTCCTTGGCAATTTAGTGATGAAATCCATGGTAATGTTTTCCCATTTCCATTCCGGGATTTTGGGTTGTTGAAGTAGACCTGATGGTTTCTGATGCTCGGCTTTGACCTTAGAACACGTCAAACATTCTCCTACATATTTAGCAACATCGGCTTTCATACCCGGCCACCAAAAATGTTTCTTGAGATCCTTGTACATCTTCCCCGTTCCAGGATGTATTGAGTATCTGGTTTTATGAGCTTCTCTAAGTACCATTTCTCTCATATCTCCAAATTTTGGTACCCAAATCCTTTCAGCCCTATACCGGGTTTCGTCTTCCCGAATATTAAGATGATTCTCCGATCCCTTGGGTATTTCATCCTTTAAATTTCCCTCTTTTAAAACTCCTTGTTGCGCCTCCTTTATTTGAGTAGTAAGGTTATTATGAATCATTATATTCATAGATTTTACTCGAATGGGTTCTCTGTCCTTCCTGCTCAAAGCATCGGCTACCACATTTGCCTTCCCCGGGTGGTAACGAATCTTAAAGTCGTAATCATTCAACAATTCAATCCACCTACGCTGCCTCATATTTAGTTGTTTCTGATTAAATATGTGTTGAAGACTTTTGTGGTCGGTATATATAATACTTTTGACCCCATATAAGTAGTGCCTCCAAGTCTTTAATGCAAAAACAGCCGCGCCTAATTCCAAATCATGCGTCGTATAATTTTGTTCGTGAATCTTCAATTGTCTAGACGCATAAGCAATCACCTTCGTTCGTTGCATTAATACACAACCGAGACCTTGCTTTGATGCATCACAATAAATCACAAAATCATCATTCCCTTCAGGCAATGACAATATAGGTGTCGTAGTTAGCTTTTTCTTCAATAACTGAAACGCTTTCTCTTGTTCATCATTCCATTCAAATTTCTTCCCTTTATGCGTTAATGCAGTCAAGGGTTTTGCTATTCTGGAAAAGTCTTGGATGAACCTTCTGTAGTAACCAGCTAGTCCTAAAAACTGGCGTATGTGTTTCGGAGTTTTCGGGGTTTCCCACTTTTCAACAGTTTCTATCTTTGCCGGATCCACCTTAATACCTTCTTTGTTCACTATGTGATAGAGGAATTGAACTTCTTCCAACCAAAATGCACACTTTGAAAACTTAGCGTACAATTCTTCCTTCCTCAATACTTCTAACACCTTTCTCAAATGTTCACCGTGTTCTTGGTCATTCTTTGAGTAAATAAGTATGTCATCAATGAAAACAATGACAAACTTGTCAAGGTATGGTCCACACACTCGGTTCATAAGGTCCATGAACACAGCTGGTGCATTAGTTAAACCAAACGGCATGACCATAAACTCGTAATGACCGTAACGTGTTCTGAAAGCAGTCTTTGGAATATCATCTTCTTTCACCCGCATTTGATGATACCCGGAACGTAAGTCAATCTTTGAATAAACAGACGAGCCTTGTAGTTGATCAAATAAGTCGTCGATTCTCGGTAGTGGGTAGCGGTTCTTGATGGTAAGTTTGTTCAACTCTCGGTAGTCGATACACAACCTGTATGTACCATCTTTCTTCTTGACAAACAAAACAGGAGCTCCCCACGGTGATGTGCTTGGTCGAATGAAACCACGCTCTAAAAGTTCTTGTAATTGGCTTTGCAGTTCTTTCATCTCGCTGGGTGCGAGTCTGTAAGGAGCACGAGCTATTGGTGCAGCTCCTGGTACAAGATCTATTTGAAATTCAACGGATCGATGTGGGGGTACTCCCGGTAATTCTTTCGGAAAAACATCGGGAAATTCTTTTGCGATGGGAACATCATTGATGCTCTTTTCTTCAGTTTGTACTTTCTCGACGTGTGCTAGAACAGCATAGCAACCTTTTCTTATTAGTTTTTGTGCCTTCAAATTACTAATAAGATGTAGCTTCGTGTTGCCCTTTTCTCCGTACACCATTAAGGGTTTTCCTTTTTCTCGTATAATGCGAATTGCATTTTTGTAACAAACGATCTCTGCTTTCACTTCTTTCAACCAGTCCATACCGATTATCACATCAAAACTCCCTAACTCTACTGGTATCAAGTCAATCTTAAATGTTTCGCTAACCAGTTTAATTTCTCGATTCCGACATATATTATCTGCTGAAATTAATTTACCATTTGCTAATTCGAGTAAAAATTTACTATCCAAAGGCGTCAATGGACAACTTAATTTAGCACAAAAATCTCTACTCATATAGCTTCTATCCGCACCCGAATCAAATAAAACGTAAGCAGATTTATTGTCAATAAGAAACGTACCCGTAACAAGCTCCGGGTCTTCCTGTGCCTCTGCCGCATTAATATTGAAAACTCTTCCGCGGCCTTGTCCATTCGTGTTCTCCTGGTTCGGGCAATTTCTAATAATGTGGCCCGGTTTTCCACATTTATAACAAACTACATTGGCATAACTTGCTCCGACACTACTTGCTCCACCATTACTCGTTCTGACACCATTTGTTCCTTTCGTTCTATTAACCCCTGGTCCGTAGACCTCACACTTCGCCGCGCTATGACCATTTCTTTTACACTTATTGCAAAATTTGGTGCAGAACCCCGAGTGATACTTTTCACACCTTTGGCATAGCTGCTTCTGATTGTTGTTGTTGTTGCTGTTATTATTGTTGTTGGGATGATTGTTGTAGTTGCTGTTGTTGTTGTTGTTGTTGTTGTTGGGCCGTTTGTTGTAGTTGCGATTGATGTTGCGATTGTTGGGATAATTGTTGCGATTATTGTTGTAATTGCTGTTGTTGTTATATTGGTGATTCTTATCACCGTTTTCCTCCCACTTTATTTTGACTTGCTTCACATTGGCCTCTTCAACAGTCTGTTCTTTAATTCTTTCTTCAATCTGGTTTACTAGTTTGTGAGCCATTCTACATGCCTGTTGTATGGAGGCGGGCTCGTGTGAACTTATATCTTCTTGGATTCTTTCCGGTAATCCTTTCACAAACGCGTCGATCTTCTCTTCCTCATCTTCGAACGCTCCCGGACACAATAGGCACAATTCTGTGAATCGTCTTTCATACGTGGTAATATCAAATCCTTGGGTTCGTAACCCTCTAAGTTCTGTCTTGAGCTTATTGACCTCGGTTCTGGGACGGTACTTCTCGTTCATCAAGTGCTTGAATGCTGACCACGATAGTGCGTACGCATCGTCTTGTTCCACTTGCTCTAGATAGGTATTCCACCATGTTAACGCAGAACCTATGAAGGTATGTGTAGCGTACTTCACTTTGTCCTCTTCAGTACACTTACTTATGGCAAACACCGATTCGACCTTCTCGGTCCACCGTTTCAATCCGATCGGTCCTTCGGTTCCATCAAATTCCAAAGGTTTGCAGCCAGTGAATTCTTTGTAGGTGCATCCTACACGATTTCCTGTACTACTAGATCCAAGGTTATTGTTGGTATGTAGCGCAGCCTGTACTGCGGCTATGTTTGAAGCTAGAAAAGTACGGAATTCCTCTTCATTCATATTCACGGTGTGTCGAGTAGTCGGTGCCATTTCCTTAAAAATAGTCAAATGGAACAAGTTAATCATACAGAATATTAAGAGTAGTTAATAGTATTTCGTAGCATAATATGAACTCATTTATAAAAGCTTTTTCTTCATATTAGCGTTTTATAAGTTTAAATTCGGGTAGTACCTACCCGTTAAGTTCATACTTAGCAGCTAATATACAATTCAACTACTACAATTCTATATGAAAAACTGATTATAATAATATTTCGCGTTCAAACTTTTATATAATATTTTACAAACTTACAATACCGCTTATTTTACATAAAGCATGAAATATAGCACACAATAACTTTGATACAAGATAGTTGTGAAGATAATTCTAGCTAGTACATAAGTCGTTCAGCAAAGGCAATAAAGACACGTAATTTATACGTCCAGAAACAAGTCATGCATTCTGGTTTTACTAGGACTACTTCCCATCCTTGGTCTTGTGGAACATAACCGTTATGGCCGTTGATAAGACAGCGTGTTGTAACGTCGTCAAAGGGACGAGGGTTACGTAATGTCCAACAGTCTCGTAACAATCTAAAAACCTCATTTCTTACCCCAATTACCGACTCCGTCACTTGTGGGAACGTTTTGTTTAATAGTTGTAGGCCGATGTTCTTGTTCTCACTTTGGTGAGAAGCGAACATTACTAATCCGTAAGCATAACATGCTTCTTTATGTTGCATGTTAGCTGCTTTTTCTAAATCACGAAGTCCAATATTCGGATATATTGAGTCAAAATAATTTCTTAACCCATTGCGTAAAATAGCATTTGGGTTCCCCGCAATATATGCGTCAAAGTAAACACATCGTAACTTATGGATTTCCCAATGTGATATCCCCCATCTTTCGAACGAAAGCCTTTTATAAACCAAGGCATTCTTGGAACGTTCTTCGAATGTCTTACAAACTGATCTCGCCTTAAATAGTTGTGCCGAAGAATTCTGACCGACTCTAGACAAGATTTCATCAATCATGTCTCCGGGTAGGTCTCTTAAAATATTGGGTTGTCTATCCATTTTGTGTTTTTATACTGTAAAATAGACAAGAGTTAGATTCATAAAAAAAATACTTATTAATACAAGCAATTTTTACATATATCATAAAGCATAAGCACACTATCTTACATATATTACACCACACGAATACAGCTATCTTATTCCGACTCGCTTGTTTCTTCTTCTTTGGTTTTGGTTCGTTTTGCCAAGTTTCTAAGGATATATGATGTTCCCCTAATACGAGCCGTCGTTATCCACATTGGTTTAGAAAAACCTGGTGGTTTAGAGGTTCCCGGGTCATTGTTACAACTTAAGGACTTCGGGGGTTGACGATACATATAAAGTTCATCAGGGTTGGAATTAGATTTCTCTATTTTTATGCCCTTTCCCTTATTATTTTCTTTTGCCTGTTTAAATTCAGTTGGGGTAATTTCTATAACATCATCGGAATTCTCGTCGAAATCCGATTCATCGGAGAATTGGTAATCCTCCCAATATTTTGCTTCCTTGGCGGAAACACCATTGACCATAATTAACCTTGGTCGGTTGGTTGAGGATTTTCTTTTACTTAACCGTTTTATTATTTCCCCCACCAGTTCTATTTCTTCATCCGGTTCCGATTCTTCTTCCGGTTCCGATTCTTCTTCTGGTTTCGACTCTTCTTCCGGTTCCTCTTCGGGAACTTGTGAATCAGTCCACGAATCATTCCAATTTACATTTGACTCTTCATTATTATTAGGTGAGTCAATGGGACTTGTTCTAGAGGTAGACATCTATCACATAATATCAAACGCGTTAAGAGATTAATATATCACATAATATTCACATGTTAAAAATATATAGTTTCCAACAAAATTTGTTAAGCAATCATTTTTCAAGTAAACACGGTCGAAGTCCAGACTCACTAATGCATCCTAAAAAACTCGATAAGACACACTAATGCAAAATTCTGGTTCTCTAAGACCAACGCTCGGATACCAACTGAAATGTCCCGTTCTTATTGATTAAAAACGTTCCATATTAATTGATTTCGTTGCGAGGTTTTGACCTCTATATGAGACGTTTTTCAAAGACTGCATTCATTTTAAAATAAACCATAACCTTTATTTCATCAATAAAGGTTTAAAAAGCTTTACGTAGATTATCAAATAATGATAATCTAAAATATCCTGTTTACACACGACCATTACATAATGGTTTACAATACAAATATGTTACAACAAAATAAGTTTCTTGAATGCAGTTTTTACACAATATCATACAAGCATGGACTCCAAATCTCGTCCTTATTTAAGTATGCGACAGCGGAAGCTCTTAATAATCACCTGAGAATAAACATGCTTAAAACGTCAACAAAAATGTTGGTGAGTTATAGGTTTAACCTATATATATCAAATCATAATAATAGACCACAAGATTTCATATTTCAATACACATCCCATACATAGAGATAAAAATCATTCATATGGTGAACACCTGGTAACCGACATTAACAAGATGCATATATAAGAATATCTCCATCATTCCGGGACACCCTTCGGATATGATATAAATTTCGAAGTACTAAAGCATCCGGTACTTTGGATGGGGTTTGTTAGGCCCAATAGATCTATCTTTAGGATTCGCGTCAATTAGGGTGTCTGTTCCCTAATTCTTAGATTACCAGACTTAATAAAAAGGGGCATATTCGATTTCGATAATTCAACCATAGAATGTAGTTTCACGTACTTGTGTCTATTTTGTAAATCATTTATAAAACCTGCATGTGTTCTCATCCCAAAAATATTAGATTTTAAAAGTGGGACTATAACTCACTTTCACAGATTTTTACTTCGTCGGGAAGTAAGACTTGGCCACTGGTTGATTCACGAACCTATAACAATATATACATATATATCAAAGTATGTTCAAAATATATTTACAACACTTTTAATATATTTTGATGTTTTAAGTTTATTAAGTCAGCTGTCCTCGTTAGTAACCTACAGTATTGATCACAACTCAAACTATATATATTTTGGAATCAACCTCAACCATGTATAGCTAACTCCAACATTCACATATAGAGTGTCTATGGTTGTTCCGAAATATATATAGATGTGTCGATATGATAGGTCGAAACATTGTATACGTGTCTATGGTATCTCAAGATTACATAATATACAATACAAGTTGATTAAGTTATGGTTGGAATAGATTTGTTACAAATTTTCACGTAGCTAAAACGAGAAAAATTATCCAATCTTGTTTTACCCATAACTTCTTCATTTTAAATCCGTTTTGAGTGAATCAAATTGCTATGGTTTCATATTGAACTCTATTTTATGAATATAAACAGAAAAAGTATAGGTTTATAGTCGGAAAAATAAGTTACAAGTCATTTTTGTAAAGGTAGTCATTTCAGTCGAAAGAACGACGTCTAGATGACCATTTTAGAAAACATACTTCCACTTTGAGTTTAACCATAATTTTTGGATATAGTTTCATGTTCATAATAAAAATCATTTTCTCAGAATAACAACTTTTAAATCAAAATTTATCATAGTTTTTAATTAACTAACCCAAAACAGCCCGCGGTGTTACTACGACGGCGTAAATCCGGTTTTACGGTGTTTTTCGTGTCTCCAGGTTTTAAATCATTAAGTTAGCATATCATATAGATATAGAACATGTGTTTAGTTGATTTTAAAAGTCAAGTTAGAAGTATTAACTTTTGTTTGCAAACAATTTTAGAATTAACTAAACTATGTTCTAGTGATTACAAGTTTAAACCTTCGAATAAGATAGCTTTATATGTATGAATTGAATGATGTTATGAACATCATTACTACCTTAAGTTCCTTGGATAAACCTACTGGAAAAGTGAAAAATGGATCTAGCTTCAACGAATCCTTGGATGGCTCGAAGTTCTTGAAGCAGAATCATGACACGAAAACAAGTTCAAGTAAGATCATCACTTGAAATAAGATTGTTATAGTTATAGAAATTGAACCAAAGTTTGAATATGATTATTACCTTGTATTAGAATGATAACCTACTGTAAGAAACAAAGATTTCTTGAGGTTGGATGATCACCTTACAAGATTGGAAGTGAGCTAGCAAACTTGAAAGTATTCTTGATTTTATGTAACTAGAACTTGTAGAATATATGAAGAACACTTAGAACTTGAAGATAGAACTTGAGATAGATCAATTAGATGAAGAAAATTGAAGAATGAAAGTGTTTGTAGGTGTTTTTGGTCGTTGGTGTATGGATTAGATATAAAGGATATGTAATTTTGTTTTCATGTAAATAAGTCATGAATGATTACTCATATTTTTGTAATTTTATGAGATATTTCATGCTAGTTGCCAAATGATGGTTCCCACATGTGTTAGGTGACTCATATGGGCTGCTAAGAGCTGATCATTGGAGTGTATATACTAATAGTACATACATCTAAAAGCTGTGTATTGTACGAGTACGAATACGGGTGCATACGAGTAGAATTGTTGATGAAACTGAACGAGGATGTAATTGTAAGCATTTTTGTTAAGTAGAAGTATTTTGATAAGTGTATTGAAGTCTTTCAAAAGTGTATAAATACATATTAAAACACTACATGTATATACATTTTAACTGAGTCGTTAAGTCATCGTTAGTCGTTACATGTAAGTGTTGTTTTGAAACCTTTAGGTTAACGATCTTGTTAAATGTTGTTAACCCAATGTTTATAATAACAAATGAGATTTTAAATTATTATATTATCATGATATTATCATGTATGAATATCTCTTAATATGATATATATACATTAAATGTCTTTACAACGATAATCGTTACATATATGTCTCGTTTAAAAATCATTAAGTTAGTAGTCTTGTTTTTACATATGTAGTTCATTGTTAATATACTTAATGATATGTTTACTTATCATAGTATCATGTTAACTATATATATATATCCATATATATGTCATCATATAGTTTTTACAAGTTTTAACGTTCGTGAATCACCGGTCAACTTGGGTGGTCAATTGTCTATATGAAACATATTTCAATTAATCAAGTCGTAACAAGTTTGATTGCTTAACATGTTGGAAACATTTAATCATGTAAATATCAATCTCAATTAATATATATAAACATGGAAAAGTTCGGGTCACTACACTCATTACGTAGAATGTGGTGTCTTGAACACCGCGACTACCCCACAATTCACGCTATACAAATAAATACATTATATACGTACACGCAAAATTATTCCACTCACCTTATCGCCTTTGGTGAACTAGGAAATCAAGCTCGCAAACTTCAATGTAATGCACTTATCACATTATGCATTTAATTAACATACAATCTAGTGGACTAACCACCAACTCTTAACTCTTTAGCATTTAATGACCTAAATGCATTAAATGACCTACATCCACCGAAACCGCCCATTAATGGCCATGACTCGTCATAAATCACTAAAAGCTAGTGATTAGAGTCTACTATCACCAACTAACACAACTTATGGGTATTTCATACCCATCTCACCCAACTAGGTCAACAATTACCCATTTGACCCATTTTAAATACTTAGGCTTACAATTTTAGTCAAACATGACCCATTAACAATTCTTTCATCATTTTACAAGTGTATTAGTGACTAACAACACAATTAACATTTACATAATCCCAATCTACATGACCAAACCCTAGATTAACTCCATTTGGGTTTCCTTACATCAAATTAACCCAAATTCACCCATTAAATCCCCAAATGGGTCTTACGAGTATCAAATGACCAAACCCTAGCCATAAATCAACTAAAACTCAAGACACAGAGTTAAGACTTACCAACACTATCCACTCGTAGCTAAGAATGAGGAGAACAACTTTACTTCTTGCTCCAAAGATCAAATCTCAAATCTTCACTCTCAAATCTCACTTTGAAATTAAATGGGTTTTATGTTGTGAGAGGAAATAGAGAAAGAAAAGAGAAAAGAAATGAATAAGAATGGATAAGTGGTTGAGATTTAATGTCCCAATCAGATCCACACGCAAAATGACAAAATTACCCTTAGACCACACCTTTTAAAAACTGAAATCGGCATCAGGCTGCCAGGGATATCGTGGCGCGACTTCAAATGCCGTGGCGCGGTGATACACTAATATTTTGAGCTGTTTAACAAGCCTCCTGAATCTGATTCATGTTATTCGTCGCGACGCGCCCAGGAAACGCGCGGCGCGGCAATGGCCTGCACCTGACCATTTCGACTATGTTAAACCAATTATCGATTTATACGACTAGTACACCTCGTTCACGTTTCCTATATACGTCTAAACTTCGTCTTTAAATCTCACATGACTTAACACCAACAAAACCCACGCATACACTTATACATGCATGCATTCTCATATATATATTCACACATCGACTAACACTTTATTTCATTTCATCACATAACGAACGAGTTATAAGCGTACTAACGGTTAAATATGTACCTTAAATCATGTGTGGGAAAACGGGATGTTACATTTGGTCTGATAACGATTGTTTAAATGGATAGTTTTTGAACACCATCTTCTCAACGGATGCTCAGGGTGAGATATGATAGATTCAGCTGCATGCTTGTTATTCATGAGTAACATTACTTCGAGCTCCGTAAATATTTTAAAGAGAAGTCACTCACGCCTTCTGCTCTACAAATATCCTCAAACTAGTTTAGAAGATCAATACTTTTGAGTTCAATGAGTATCGATCTATCAAACATCTCAGAATTGTCATCTCTGCTTTTTACATTAACCACTCTTTCGACCTTAGCATTTGTTCTATCTGCATGTCTCTTAAAATTATCTAGTATATATCTAAGATCTTCCCTGTTTTGATTGATAATGTTTCTCATGTCACCCTTCTGCTTCCCCGCAACTTCGCTGAAAGGCCTCTCATCCCTAAACCCATTGTTGTGAATTAATTTCTCCTTCGCCACTGTTTTTTGCATACCTGGATTGAAATTGTTATGCTCCTCCGATTTGTAGGAATCTCTAGCATAAGCTTTGAAAACCCTATTAGGTTTTCCATTGAAGGAGATACGTTCCAGCTCTGCTAGTAACCTGTCTGCATTCTTTACTTCCCCAAACCTTGCAAACACGAATTTTTGTCTATTACGTAACCTTTTGCCAACCATATAGATTTTTTTCAACACCCCATAGGGTTTAAAGGTTTTCCAAAGATCCGGCACCTTCCAATCCTCCGGGAAGTTGAAAAACATGAACGAAGTCAGATTTAGATAACCTTGAAGTCAATCTTGTACCGTTCCTGATTCAAACCGTGTCCAACCTTGCCATGCTCTTACCCCTCTCTCTCTATCTCTCTCTCTCTCTCTCTCTCTCTCTCTCTCTCTCTCTCTCTCGATCTCCTCACACTCTCTCTCACACACCCCATGTTTATATTTAGTTATTTAAGTAACTATATTGAATTTAGAATATGAATACTTTCTTTATTTGAGAAATCAATTAATATGTGGGAAAAAGCAATAGAATGACATGTGGCAGAATTTACCAGGAAGTGACATGTCAGCATAAATGCACGTGCTATATAATATATGTATATGTGTATGTGTGTGTATATATATATATATATATATATATATATATATATATATATATATATATATATATAGTGGTAGGATCGATTAGGAAGTATTCAATTGGGGGGAAGCGGGGGGAAGCAAATTTTTTTTTTCATTTTTTGAAAAAATTTTGTTCATGATCATTATAGATTGGATGAAAATATGAACATTCAGAAAGACACTTTGTAGTAAATGTTTTTATTTTAGCTGGAAAACGCTCGAAGAAATAATATATAATAATTATCGTGTTTTTCGAGCGTATTTTGAGGGTTTAGAAATTAGGGTTTAGATATTAGGGTTTAAAAATTTAGGGTTTAGGGCTTAGAATTAGGATTTAGATTGAGTTTTTTAATACGAACGGTTTAGAGTTTAGGGTTTAGGGTTTTGGACCCTAAACCCAAAACACTAAATCCTAAATCCTAAACCCTAAACCCTATAATATTAATCGGGCTAAATTTTGACAAAAAGTACTTCACACAACATGAAGGAAAAAAAAAGTTCGAAGATTAACATTTTTCACGATCAATATTATCTTGAATGTTATTTTTGTCGATAGTTTTCCCGCCTAAATAATAACCTTCATCACGAAGTGTCTTTTTTAAATATTCATATACGTTTGATCTTGATGCCTGAAAAAAATTCGAAAAAAACGGAAAAAAAAACATTGCTTCACTCCAATTGGTTACTTCCCCATTGATCCTATATATATATATATATATATATATATATATATACATATATATATATAGGATCAATGGGGAAGTAACCAATTACACAGATACACACACACACACACACACACACACACACATATATATATATATATATATATATATATATATATATATATATATATATATATATATATATATATATATATATATATATATATATATATATATATATATATATATATATATATATATATATATCTAATCAAGAGGGAAGCACTTTTTTGGGGGGAAGAAATTTTTTTTCGTTTTTTTCGAATTTTGTTTTCACACATGAAGATCACATGAAAATATGAACATTAAAAAAAGACATTTTGTGATGAATGTTATTATTTTGGCGGTAAAACGTTCGAAGAAAAAAATGAAAACATTCAATGCATTGAATGTTTTGATTCTGTGTTTTTTTTTAAGGGGTTAGAAATTAGGGTTTATAAATTAGGGTTTAGAAATTAGGGGGTTAAAAATTAGAGTTTAAATATTAGGGTTTAGAAATTAGGGTTTTGGGTTTAGAAATTAGGATTTAGGGTTTAGAAATTAGGGTTTAGATTGAATATTTTAATACGAACGGTTTAGAGTTTAGGGTTTAGGGTTTTGAGTTTTGGGTTTTGGGTTTAGGGGCTAAACCCAAAACACTAAACCCCAAACCCTAAACTCTAAATCCGGCTAAATTTTTAAAAAAAAAATACTTCACACAACATGAAAACAAAACGATGCAAATAAACTCATAATCAAAACATTCAATGCATTGAATGTTTTTATTTTTTTCTTCGAGCGTTTTACCACAAAAATAAGAACATTCATCACAAAGTGTCTTTTTTAAATGTTCATATTTTTACCTAAACTTGATGCCTGAAAAAAATGTACTTCCCCTCACTAACCCCAAAAAAGTGCTTCCCTCTATATATATATATATATATATATATATATATATATATATATATATGGTCATAATTGAAATGTCCCATTCTTATTGATTAAAAATGTTCCATATTAATTGATTTCGTTGCGAGGTTTTGACCTCTATATGAGACGTTTTTCAAAGACTGCATTCATTTTTAAAACAAACCATAACCTTTATTTCATAAATAAAGGTTTAAAAAGCTTTACGTGGATTATCAAATAATGATAATCTAAAATATCATGTTTACACACGACCATTACATAATGGTTTACAATACAAATATGTTACATCGAAATCAGTTTCTTGAATGCAGTTTTTACACAATATCATACAAACATGGACTCCAAATCTTGTCCTTATTTTAGTATGCAACATCGGAAGCTCTTAGTATTCACCTGAGAATAAACATGCTTTAAACGTCAACAAAAATGTTGGTGAGTTATAGGTTTAACATATATATATCAAATCGTAACAATAGACCACAAGATTTCATATTTCAATACACATCCCATACATAGAGATAAAAATCATTCATATTGTGAACACCTGGTAACCGACATTAACAAGATGCATATATAAGAATATCCCCATCATTCCGGGACACCCTTCGGATATGATATAAATTTCGAAGTACTAAAGCTTCCGGTACTTTGGATAGGGTTTGTTAGGCCCAATAGATCTATCTTTAGGATTCGCGTCAATTAGGGTGTCTGTTCCCTAATTCTTAGATTACCAGACTTAATAAAAAGGGACATATTCGATTTCGATAATTCAACCATAGAATGTAGTTTTACGTACTTGTGTCTATTTTGTAAATCATTTATAAAACCTGCATGTATTTTCATCCCAAAAATATTAGATTTTAAAAGTGGGACTATAACTCACTTTCACAGATTTTTACTTCGTCGGGAAGTAAGACTTGGCCACTGGTTGATTCACGAACCTATAACAATATATACATATATATCAAAGTATGTTCAAAATATATTTACAACACTTTTAATATATTTTGATGTTTTAAGTTTATTAAGTCAGCTGTCCTCGTTAGTAACCTACAACTAGTTGTCCACAGTTAGATGTACAGAAATAAAACGATAAATATTATCTTGAATCAATCCACGACCCAGTGTATACGTATCTCAGTATTGATCACAACTCAAACTATATATATTTTGGAATCAACCTCAACCCTGTATAGCTAACTCCAACATTCACATATAGAGTGTCTATGGTTGTTCCGAAATATATATAGATGTGTCGACATGATAGGTCGAAACATTGTATACGTGTCTATGGTATCTCAAGATTACATAATATACAATACAAGTTGATTAAGTTATGGTTGGAATAGATTTGTTACCAATTTTCAAGTAGCTAAAATGAGAAAAATTATCCAATCTTGTTTTACCCAAAACTTCTTCATTTTAAATCCGTTTTGAGTGAATCAAATTGCTATGGTTTCATATTGAACTCTATTTTATGAATCTAAACAGAAAAAGTATAGGTTTATAGTTGGAAAAATAAGTTACAAGTCGTTTTTGTAAAGGTAGTCATTTTAGTCGAATGAACGACGTCTAGATGACTATTTTAACAAACATACTTCCACTTTGAGTTTAACCATAATTTTTGGATATAGTTTCATGTTCATAATAAAAATCATTTTCCCAGAATAACAACTTTTAAATCAAAGTTTATCATAGTTTTTAATTAACTAACCCAAAACAGCCCGCGGTGTTACTACGACGGCGTAAATCCGGTTTTACGGTGTTTTTCGTGTTTCCAGGTTTTAAATCATTAAGTTAGCATATCATATATATATATATATATATATATATATATATATATATATATATATATATATATATATATATATATATATATATATATATATATATATATATATATATATATAACATGTGTTTAGTTGATTTTAAAAGTCAAGTTAGAAGGATTAACATTTATTTGCGAACAAGTTTAGAATTAACTAAACTATGTTCTAGTGATTACAAGTTTAAACCTTCGAATAAGATAGCTTTATATGTATGAATCGAATGATGTTATGAACATCATTACTACCTCAAGTTCCTTGGATAAACCTACTGGAAATGAGAAAAATAGATCTAGCTTCAAAGGATCCTTGGATGGCTTGAGAGTTCTTGAAGCAGAATCATGACACGAAAACAATTTCAAGTAAGATTTCCACTCGAAATAAGATTGTTATAGTTATAGAAATTGAATTAAAGTTTGAATATGATTATTACCTTGTATTAGAAAGATAACCTACTGTAAGTAACAAAGGTTTCTTGATCTTGGATGATTACTTGGAATCGATTTAGAAAACTTGGAAGTAAACTTGCAATCTTGGAAGTATTCTTGATTTTATGAAACTAGAACTTTTGGAATTTATGAAGAACACTTAGAACTTGAAGATAGAACTTGAGAGAGATCAATTAGATGAAGAAAATTGAAGAATGAAAGTGTTTGTAGGTGTTTTTGGTCGTTGGTGTATGGATTAGATATAAAGGATATGTAATTTTGTTTTCATGTAAATAAGTCATGAATGATTATTCATATTTTTGTAATTTTATGAGATATTTCATGCTAGTTGCAAATAATGGTTCCCACATGTGTTAGGTGACTCACATGGGCTGCTAAGAGCTGATCATTGGAGTGTATATACCAATAGTACATACATCTAAAAGCTGTGTATTGTACGAGTACGAATACGGGTGCATACGAGTAGAATTGTTGATGAAACTGAACGAGGATGTAATTGTAAGCATTTTTGTTAAGTAGAAGTATCTTGATAAGTGTCTTGAAGTCTTTCAAAAGTGTATGAATACATATTAAAACACTACATGTATATACATTTTAACTGAGTCGTTAAGTCATCGTTAGTCGTTACATGTAAATGTTGTTTTGAAACCTTTACGTTAACGATCTTGTTGAATGTCGTTAACCCATTGTTTATTATAATAAATGAGATGTTAAATTGTTATATTATCATGATATTATGATATATAATATATCTTAGTATGATATATATACAGTTAAATGTTGTTACAACGATAATCGTTACATATATGTCTCGTTTCGAAATCATTAAGTTAGTAGTCTTATTTTTACATATGTATTTCATTGTTAATACACTTAATAATATATTTACTTATCATTTAACATAATTAACCAAGTGTATCAATATCTTAATATGATTCATATGTACCTAGTAAGACGTTGTTATAACGATAATCGTTATATATATCGTTTTCGAGTTTCTTAAATTAATAGTCTCATTTTTATGTATATAACTCATTGTTAAAATACCTAATGAGATACATACTTATAATAAAATCATGTTAACTATATATATAACCATATATATGTCATCGTATAGTTTTTACAAGTTTTAACGTTCGTGAATCACCGGTCAACTTGGGTGGTCAATTGTCTATATGAAACCTATTTCAATTAATCAAGTCTTAACAAGTTTGATTGCTTAACATGTTGGAAACACTTAATCATGTAAATAACAATTTCATTTAATATATATCTATAAACATGGAAAAGTTCGGGTCACTACAGTACCTACCCGTTAAATAAATTTCGTCCCGAAATTTTAAGCATTTGGAGGTGTTGACGTATCTTCTGGAAATAAATGCGGGTATTTCTTCTTCATCTGATCTTCTCATTCCCAGGTGAACTCGGGTCCTCTACAAGCATTCCATCGAACCTTAACAATCGGTATCTTGTTTTGTTTAAGTCTCTTAACCTCACGATCCATTATTTCGACTGGTTCTTCAATGAATTGAAGTTTTTCATTGATTTGGATTTCGTCCAACTGAATAGTGAGATCTTCTTTAGCAAAACATTTCTTCAAATTTGAGGCGTGGAAAGTGTTATGTACAGCTGCGAGTTGTTGAGGTAGCTCCAGTTGGTAAGCTACTGGTCCGACACGATCTATAATCTTGATTGGTCCAATGTACCTTGGATTTAGTTTCCCCCGTTTACCAAATCGAACAACGCCTTTCCAAGGTGAAACCTTAAGCATGACCATCTCTCCAATTTCAAACTCTATATCTTTTCTTTTACTGTCTGCGTAGCTCTTTTGTCGACTCTGGGCGGTTTTCAATCTTTGTTGAATTTGGATGATTTTCTCGGTAGTTTCTTGTATTATCTCCGGACCCGTAATCTGTCTATCCCTCACTTCACTCCAACAAATCGGAGACCTGCACTTTCTACCATAAAGTGCTTCAAACGGCGCCATCTCAATGTTTGAATGGTAGCAGTTGTTGTAGGAAAATTCTGCTAACGGTAGATGTCGATCCCAACTGTTTCAGAAATCAATAACACATGCTCGTAGCATGTCTTCAAGCGTTTGTATCGTCCTTTCACTCTGTCCATCAGTTTGTGGATGATAGGCAGTACTCATGTCTAGACGAGTTCCTAATGCTTGCTGTAATGTCTGCCAGAATCTTGAAATAAATCTGCCATCCCTATCAGAGATAATAGAGATTGGTATTCCATGTCTGGAGACGACTTCATTCAAATATAGTCGTGCTAACTTCTCCATCTTGTCATCTTCTCTTATTGGCAGGAAGTGTGCTGACTTGGTGAGACGATCAACTATTACCCAAATAGTATCATAACCACTTGCAGTCCTTGGCAATTTAGTAATAAAATCCATGGTAATGTTTTCCCATTTCCATTTCGGGATTTCAGGTTGTTGTAGTAGACCTGATGGTTTCTGATGTTCAGCGTTGACCTTAGAACAAGTCAAACATTCTCCTACATATTTAGCAATATCGGCTTTCATACCTGGCCACCAAAAATGTTTCTTGAGATCCTTGTACATCTTCCCCGTTCCAGGATGTATTGAGTATCTGGTTTTATGAGCTTCTCTAACTACCATTTCTCTCATATCTTCAAATTTTGGTACCCAAATTCTTTCAGCCCTATACCGGGTTCCGTCTTCCTGAATATTAAGATGCTTCTCCGATCCTTTGGGTATTTCATCCTTTAAATTTCCCTCTTTTAAAACTCCTTGTTGCGCCTCCTTTATTTGAGTAGTAAGGTTATTGTGAATCATTATATTCATAGATTTTACTCGAATGGGTTCTCTGTCCTTTCTGCTCAAGGCGTCGGCTACCACATTTGCCTTCACCGGGTGGTAACGAATCTCGAAGTCGTAATCATTCAACAATTCAATCCACCTACGCTGCCTCATATTCAGTTGTTTCTAATTAAATATGTGTTGAAGACTTTTGTGGTCGGTATATAAAATGAAAGGACCCGTCCTAAACCATCTGGACGAAGTCACCAACAACTGGTTCCATTGCGATGATCGACTCCAAATACTGTCTTTAAAATGAGCAAATGCACAGCGGAACGTTTCTTTCATACCTGTGAATAAACATGCTTTCAAGTGTCAACCAAAAGGTTGGTGAGTTCATTAGTTTATCATAAATAATCAATTCATAATTTTAATAGACCACAAGATTTCATATTTCCATTTCTCATAAACATACGTCCCATGCATAGAGACAAAATATCATTCATATGGATTGAACACCTGGTAACCGACATTCACAATATGCATATAAGAATATCCCCATCATTCCAGGATCCTCCTTCGGACATGATATAAATTTTGAAGTACTAAAGCATCCGGTACTTTGGATGGGGCTTGTTGGGCCCGATAGATCTATCTTTAGAGTTCGCGTCAATTAAGGTGTCTGTTCCCTAATTCTTAGATTACCAGACTATATAAAAAGGGGCATATTCGATTTCGATAATTCAACCATATAATGTAGTTTTGATTTACTCGTGTCTATTTCGTAAAACAGTTATAAAACAGCGCATGTATTCTCAGTCCCAAAAATATATATTGCAAAAATATTTAAAAAGGGATTAATGAAACTCACCTAATGTATTTTGTAGTAAAAATACATACGACTATATTGAACAATGCAGGGTTGGCCTCGGATTCACGAACCTATATCAGTTTTATATTTATTAATATACATATTTGTAATCGAATAAGTTTGTATATATATATATATATATATTACTAATTATCAATTTCATATTAATAATATATATATATATATATATATATATATATACGTCTCATATATTCATTTTGTATATAAAATTAGTAATTTGTTATAGGTTATATTTATATAATTAATGTCAATATGTTCGTTCTAATATCTTATGTAATATTAATATAATTATATTATGTATCATATACCTTTTTATGTATCTAATATGTATTTGATAAAATAATGTTAGTAATAATAATAATAATAATAATAATAATAATAATAATAATAATAATAATAATAATAATAATAATGATAATGATAATAATAATAATAATAATAATAATAATAATAATAATAATAATAATAATAATAATAATAATAATAATAATAATAATAATAATAATAATAATAATAATAATAATAATAATAATAATAATAATAATAATAATAATAATACTAATAATTTTTAAGTGATAATACTAGTAATAATAATGATAATATCATAAATTATATTATTAATCATTTTGTTAATAATAATATCTAACACATGATAACAATAATAATCAAAGTAATAATAATAATCAAAGTAACAATAATATTATACCAACAATAATAATAAGGAAGTAATAATAATAAAATGTAATAACTACCTCATATAAGCCCTTTTTTTTTAAAAAAACGTCCCAAGCTAGGCTTGAACCTCTGACCTCTCGTTAATCCACAAACACCCCATACCATCCTTCTGTCATTTCATTTCTATTTTAAAACCGAATTATAAACTATACAACCTATATCGTCTGCTCTTCTTCTTCAAGCTTCCCTCATCTCATCATCACTAAACATCATTGTTTTCGTATGCCTATCATCATTATCAAATAATCATTTTCATAATTATCATCACAATCCATTCCTAATATTATCATCTCGTCTCACCGTCACGTTATATTCATCATCACCGTACTTCACCGTTGTGTGTTAACGTCATCATCACCATTGGTCATTATCACCATCGTTAATATTATCTATACATCGTACACCATCATCTCGCCATCATCTCCATCGTCTTTGTTGTAAAAACCAAAATAGAATAGAAATAAAATCAAGTAGCAGCAAAATTCAAGCGGGTGTGGTTTTTCTGGTGGCCCATCAAAACAATCAAACATACGGCCCAAAAATCTTTTCGGCCCAACAGCAGTTTCTAAGCCCAACTGATCATTAGTCCAATAATCTAAGCTAAAAGAGTGATCGGTTTAAAAGAAAAAAAAAACGATTGCAGCAGCCTCCACCTCATCATATACTTTGTCACTACACATCATTATTTATACCTTTAATAAAACACTCAAGTGGTGTTATTTGATTAATATGTCGGTTAAGAGGAAAAAGAAGACACACCATAGTGGTACACTCTATCAACCTTAATATATATTAGTTTAAAATAAACAACAAAAGTTGGAGCTTGCAAGTGGGTTAGTCGATCAAGGAAGCAATCAATAAATTAGAGTGTGTTTAACTTTGTTGTAGGCTGAAACGGAAAACTATAGCGGGTAGCAACCCTTGGTGATCAACATGAATCGTAACAGTAAAAAGGTGGTTGTTATGGGTTGAAACAGAAAGACAACCATAGCAGCCGTAGAGTCATCATGGTTTCGATGATGGTGTTTGCTTCGTGATTTAAACGGAAAAGAAATAATACAACAACAATAGTTGCTGTTTCAAATAATAAGTTGATACAGAAAAATAGATTGAAATCGTAGGTTTACAAGGAAGAGGGGGAGAGAGTGGTGAGGGTGGTGACGGATTACATGAAGAAGGAGATCAAGATTAGGAGAGAGAGATGATAGAGATAGAAAAAGGAATTCATTGGTGGTGGTTTCTGCAGGGGTGTCGACCGATGATGTAGAGGTGGATCTTCATGGTGATGGGTTCAAGATTAAAGAGGATGGTGATGATTTCGATTGAGTTTGGAGTAGGAACAAAAACATGGTGGTTAATGGTTGAAAATGGTGGATGCCGTTAGATCCTGGTGGTGATGGAAGGAGGTGGTGGCTGAGTGGTGGTCCGGCTAGTGTGGTGATCGATGGTTTTCTTCCCATCTCCAACTCCCTATGTACATATATCTATGTATATGTAGATATATAATAATATGTAATAATTATATAATAATAATAATAATAATAATAATAATTATAATATATTGTTAAATCATAAAGCAAGATCAATAATGTGGAGGAATAGTTTAGCAGCCACAAAGAGTAAATTATTGTACCGACAGTCCTTGCGAAGTGTGTCCATTGATAAACGGTTAATGTATAAAAGTGTCCCTAAAAATCTCAAATTTTTAGATTGAACATATTTAATTATTTCACTCATTAACTGTTTGAAACCTGATCAAAAAGGTTCGATAAATATTTATTTTCTGTTCCAATTAATATATACGGAGTACAAATATTTAAACTTAAAAGGGTAAAAATATTTTTATCAAACCTAAAATCTTCGTAATCAATTTACAGTTCGATTTTTATTTTCAATCTTTTTAAACACATATTAGAACTATATGAACGCTGGCGAAATGTCAACCGAGTTGTATTGACGTTTACTATTTAAGCTCGATATGATTCATTTTCAATATACACATTCTATATATGTATAAATCAAATCTTAATTAACAAGTCTAAGTAAATAAATATAATGATTAAATTCTTTTAAACAACTAAATATAATATTATATAATTACAAGTAATATTTATATAATTTTATATATATATTATTATAATCTATAGTTTCCATTAATCTTATTTTATTTTATTTAATATAATATAAATCCTAATAATCATAATATTCTAAATTATATTTCAAATTATTAATACCTATACCTATTTGAATATATATGTTATCTATTTACAAATAGTTGTTCATGAATCGTCGGGAATGGTCGAAAGCCAAACAAATATATGAAACAGTTCAAAATATTTGTGACTCAACATTACAGACTTTGCTTATCGTATCGAAATCATATAAAGATTAAGTTTAAATTTGGTCGGAAATTCCCGGGTCATCACAGTACCTACCCGTTAAAGAAATTTCGTCCCGAAATTTGAGTGAGGTGGTCATGACTAACAATAAAAATGTTTTCATGACGAATATGAGCTGATAAATAGAGTTTTCATCATTACAGAATAATACAGATAAAATAATTCAATTATTCGAAGAGCACGAATGAAACTATCATGAGAGAGATCTCAACGGGCAATCGTCCACCTTCGCCCAAAAACTAGCCCAAATTTTTAGCCGTTAGTAAAATAAAAAAATAAAAAGAATTCAACGGCTATCCCAACGGTCACTTTTACACTATAAAACATCAACCATATACTTCATTTTATACACTCAATTATATATTTCTTTTATATTTCCACCTTTCTCAAAATCAAAATCAATCACTCCCAAACTACAAAATGTTAACACTTCCCCCAATGATTGTTTCATTCGATATTCATTACGGAGGTGATTTCCGTAATCAAATGAAGGAATATAAGTGGGGCGACAGTATTTCGTTTGAATATATCGACATTCGTGAGGTTGGTTTACAAGACTTGCTATCCTTTCTGAAGGAAAAAGTTCCGTGTGAATTCACGTCTGTGTTCTTTTATAAAGACGATTATGATGCGGATTGTAGGGCAAGTTTTCTGTGTACCGATGATCAATGGTACTTTATAAAAGATACCATTGAAGATCGCGGTAAATGCATTTCTTTGTATGCGGTTCTTGAAGATGAAGAGACGTTGGGTTATCGTTACCTCGATGAATCAGCTGAAGCAGCAGATGAGGCATCAAGAGAAATACCGATGTCTCCAGAGTACCTCACAGATGGTGAAATGACTGGTGAACGCTACTTTGCAGATGACAATTGATGACGACGAGTAGTTTGATTGTAATCTTTTAATTTTTAATTGTCGTGATGTTTTAATTTTTAATTATTGTAATTTCAGTGTTGTTGTTGAGTTTTATATCTTCCTTTATGTTTCGGAGCTCTTTGTCTTTTTAATCTCCTCTCGATCTCTAGTAAAACGAGTAATGGTCTAGAATTTGTAAGTATGGAGTTTCGAATGAATTTAATGTTATAATCAAGAAAGAACGTAATAGCACGATTTCATTCGTCAAATTACCAGAATCATTGAGAATAGGGCTATCAAGAATATACTTTCTTGATATGTTCAGAAGTTAATTAGAATGAAAGAGTTATGTAACATGACACATGATGGTGGTATGATCTACTGTGAACCATCATGTCCCATTAGAACTCAGCATGACTTACTGTAATATAATCACGTTGATCAAGTGTCATTATATTATGCTAACTCATGCATCAGTTTCCAACACTACTTCAAAACATTCATATTTTAAATTTGAAGGTTCACAGAATATAGAAACTAAAACAGTTTCCTTTTATGATATAATACAGATAGCGCGGAGAGAAAATTAATTTCGAACGAGAATATTTATGAAAATATCTTCAGAAATATCGAAGATATTTATGATGATATTTTGGAATTTCTAAGTTCGATGGTTGATGAGGAAGATTTTCCGCAAGATTTTTACATGAGTACGGAGCAAGATATTCGTTGAAGGTTTCGTCGGATTCAAAATTACCTGGATTCTTTGAATATATGGTATGGTCCTTGTATTTATCCTTGGTCTCCTTCGTGGTTAGCTCAATCCGTTTTCCAGTTCCAACTTTTCTGAGCTTTTCCAACATACTATTCTTTATCATCAAACTTCCGATGATTAAGGTCATTTACGGTTGTCTACGATTTCTGCTGCTTCATTCAGCTTTTTCAACATTCAGAGTATTGATTTGTAGACTGAGTGCTTTTCAGAATTTCATAATGAAAGGTCATAATTCTAAGAGATAAATATTATACCTATAACTGTTGATGTAGATATGCGGTGAGTTTTCAAAGTACTGATTGCTGATTCCCGGTAATTACTATGGCAGTTCTCGTTACAATATGCGGATGAGTTTATGAATAGGTTTTAACGAACAACTATAATGGTTCTTCGGAGAGACTTAAGCCAATGAGTAATGAAGTTGCTGGTAAGTTTACTGCTAATGTGGTGGAATATAAACGGTTCCCCGGTAACGATGACAACAGACAAACTTATATATCGTGGTTATAATAAGGTTGTTTCGAACGAAAAGTCAAAGTTGACTTGCTGGAGCTGTGATAAAATTTGCTACTTTGAAAGGGATTACCAAGTTATTTTGGGTAATAATAATGCTAAAGGAGCTAACACAGATACGGGTTAAACGTTTTACTCAGGTTCCGAGTGTTTTTAGGTGCATAACTATATGCGTCAATCTCTTCTTCTGTAGATGAAGTGCGGTTGGTTCATACTCTCGATTGAGGTGTTTTCAAGAATTATGAATGGTTTGTACACAGATTGAAATCGTCAAGATACAAATGAGATTTAGAATGAAATCAAGTGGCGAACTTGAAGTGTTGTTTAGTTTCATATGTTATAATCCATATTTTAATTCATTTTAATTGTCCAATATTATTAGTCCACAGTCGATAGTCCACAGTTGATAGTCCAATAATTCATATATAGTTTAATATATAATATTCGAATTAATTAATACGTGCCGTGACCCGTATACGTCTCAGACTCGATCACAACTCAAAGTATATATATTATTATAGAATCAACCTCAACCCTGTATAGAGAACTCGATCATTACTGCATATAGAGTGTCTATGGTGATTCCAAATAATATATATAGATGTGTCGATATGATATGTCAAAACTTGTATACGTGTCCCGATATTTAAAGTGCGTAAAATAAATAACAGAAATTAAATGACGATAAATAAAGTGCGTAAAGTAAATAACAGAAATTAAATAACAATAAATAAAATTGCGAGAATATAAATTGCGATAAAATAAATTGCGATAATTAAATTGCGATAAATAAAATGTAGTACGGACTTAACAGTTAGCTAGGAACAGTTAGCTAGGATTTTGTTAGCGTGGTTTCTTAATAAAATTTAATATTGTTAATTAGTCTGTTTCTAATCAATTTTTATTGTCCATTATTTCTTCGTTATGCCACTTGTTGGATTCTGATAGGTCAAAATCCAAATATGAAATTGAATTTGAATGAAAATAGTTATTCTTTGGTGAACGGATACGTATCTCGGTGGTTGTAAATAGGATAGTGAATAACTGTTGAATCAGATTCGGAGAATATACAGTGTAACTTATTAATGTGAAATTTAAATATTCCTCGGGTATTACCTACCCGTTAAAATACTTTCATCATTAACAGTTTGTACCAGAGAATTTTTAATTACAATCTTTATGAAAATGTATATACATATATATTTTCTTCAGATGTATTCATGGATTTAATGAGTTAATATGATATTAAATTCATTGCTTTTCGGTTGGAACTAGAATAAATAATCTCTAAAACTTTAGAGATTACATATTTGCTATGTCGAACGAAGATAAATGAGGTAGAACGATACGTAGAACGAAGATCATACTCAAAGTACAGATGATGATATTGAAGCATGGATTGTTGATGGTACTGGTGCTGTTATTGATGATACTGTTGGTGCCGGTGATGTTGCTGAAGCTGGTACATTTTGCACCACATTCTCCGAATTGATTATTCGACCACGAAGTTCGTTGACTTATTACTCCAGGATGATTGTCGATCGGAACGAGCGGATGAATAAGGTTCAGAATTGTGGATAGAATATAATCTTGTCGAGGTACTCTGGAAATGAGGGTGAAGATGGTGTTTCGGATTGGTTCGCCAGTGAATGTTTCAAGTTCTTCGCCCAGCGAACAATATGGTGGGTGAAAGGGATCGATTCTTCTTGTCTCCAATGATTAAGTAGACTACGAACTCATCTTATGAATTGGGGATGGTTGGTTGGTTCATTCTGGTGACGCTGCTTTCGGAGCTTAGGTGAACGTCTTCGTTGGAATAGCTGTCGAAATAACTATCAGAATAGTTATCGGAATTCGAGGGACTCGAACTGGTTGAAGGATTCATTCCGTACGATCAGATGAAGGATTTTCGATAAAAATAGATTATAGGATGTAGAATAGTACCCTACAATACATAATTTATATATGCATATATATACTAAAATTCCATAAGTTATGGAGAAATCTACGGAAGCTGTCAGGCAAAGGTAACAATAACAGATACGCTAAGATATGAATTTATCTATACACAGTCCATGCAATAGAGGCAGTAAGACGTGTCTAGACTTTAAGAATAATGAGCAGGTAATCTCCTAAGGATGATAAGCAGATGATTCCGACAAAAATGATAAGCAAAACTTTTGACATGCAGACACGGTCGAAGTCCAGACTCACTAATGCATCCTAACGACTATCAGTTAGACACACTAATGCAAGACCTGGTTCACTAAGACCATCGCTCTGATACCAACTGAAAGGACCCGTCCTAAACCATCGGGACGAAGTCACCAACAACTGGTTCCATTGCGATGATCGACTCCAAATACTGTCTTTAAAATGAGCAAATGCACAGCGGAATGTTTCTTTCATACCTGAGAATAAACATGCTTTCAAGTGTCAACCAAAAGGTTGGTGAGTTTATTAGTTTATCATAAATAATCAATTCATAATTTTAATAGACCACAAGATTTCATATTTCCATTTCTCATAAACATACGTTCCACGCATAGAGACAAAATATCATTCATATGGATTGAACACCTGGTAACCGACATTCACAATATGCATATAAGAATATCCCCATCATTCCGGGATCCTCCTTCGGACATGATATAAATTTCGAAGTGGTAAAGCATCCGGTACTTTGGATGGGGCTTGTTGGGCCCGATAGATCTATCTTTAGAGTTCGCGTCAATTAAGGTGTCTGTTCCCTAATTCTTAGATTACCAGACTATATAAAAAGGGGCATATTCGATTTCGATAATTCAACCATATAATGTAGTTTTGATTTACTCGTGTCTATTTCGTAAAACAGTTATAAAAACAGCGCATGTATTCTCAGTCCCAAAAATATATATTGCAAAAATATTTAAAAAGGGATTAATGAAACTCACCTAATGTATTTTGTAGTAAAAATACATACGACTATATTGAACAATGCAGGGTTGGCCTCGGATTCACGAACCTATATCAGTTTTATATTTATTAATATACATATTTGTAATCGAATAAGTTTGTATATATATATATATATATATATATATATATATATATATATATATATATATATATATTATATATATATATATATATATATATATATATATATATATATATATATATATATATATATATATATATATATATATATATATATATATATATTACTAATTATATCAATTTCATATTAATAATATATATATATATATATATATATATATATATACGTCTCATATATTCATTTTGTATATAAAATTAGTAATTTGTTATAGGTTATATTTATATAATTAATGTCAATATATTCGTTCTAATATCTTATGTAATATTAATATAATTATATTATGTATCAAATACCTTTTTATGTATCTAATATGTATTTGATAAAATAATGTTAGTAATGAGAATAATAATAATAATAATAATAATAATAATAATAATGATAATAATAATAATAATAATAATAATAATAATAATAATAATAATAATAATAATGATAATAATAATAATAATAATAATAATAATAATAATAATAATAATAATAATAATAATAATAATAATAATAATAATAATAATAATAATAATAATAATAATAATACTAATAATTTTTAAGTGATAATACTAGTAATAATAATGATAATATCATAAATTATATTATTAATCATTTTGTTAATAATAATATCTAACACATGATAACAATAATAATCAAAGTAATAATAATAATCAAAGTAACAATAATAATATAACAACAATAATAATAAGGAAGTAATAATAATAAAATGTAATAACTACCTCATATAAGCCTTTTTTTAAAAAAAAAACGTCCCAAGCTAGGCTTGAACCTCTGACCTCTCGTTAATCCACAAACACCCCATACCATCCTTCTGTCATTTCATTTCTATTTTATAACCGAATTATAAACTATACAACCTATATCGTCTGCTCTTCTTCTTCAAGCTTCCCTCATCTCGTCATCACTAAACATCATTGTTTTCGTATGCCTATCATCATTATCAAATAATCATTTTCATAATTATCATCACAATCCATTCCTAATATTATCATCTCGTCTCACCGTCACGTTATATTCATCATCACCGTACTTCACCGTTGTGTGTTAACGTCATCATCACCATTGGTCATTATCACCATCATTAATATTATCTATACATCGTACACCATCATCTCGCCATCATCTCCATCGTCTTTGTTGTAAAAACCGAAATAGAATAGAAATAAAATCAAGTAGCAGCAAAATTCAAGCGGGTGTGGTTTTTCTGGTGGCCCATCAAAACAATCAAACATACGGCCCAAAAATCTTTTCGACCCAACAGCAGTTTCTAAGCCCAACTGATCACTAGTCCAATAATCTAAGCTAAAAGAGTGATCGGTTTAAAAGGAAAAAAAAAATGATTGCAGCAGCCTCCACCTCATCATATACTTTGTCACTACACATCATTATTTATACCTTTAATAAAACACTCAAGTGGTGTTATTTGATTAATATGTCGGTTAAGAGGAAAAAGAAGACACACCATAGTGGTACACTCTATCAACCTTAATATATATTAGTTTAAAATAAA
Source organism: Rutidosis leptorrhynchoides (assembly GCF_046630445.1). NCBI lineage: Eukaryota > Viridiplantae > Streptophyta > Magnoliopsida > Asterales > Asteraceae > Rutidosis > Rutidosis leptorrhynchoides. Next base: position 344,669,666 of record NC_092333.1, read on the forward strand.
CAACAAAAGTTGGAGCTTGCAAGTGGGTTAGTCGATCAAGGAAGCAATCAATAAATTAGAGTGTGTTTAACTTTGTTGTAGGCTGAAACAGAAAACTATAGCGGGTAGCAACCCTTGGTGATCAACATGAATCGTAACAGTAAAAAGGTGGTTGTTATGGGTTGAAACAGAAAGACAAGCATAGCAGCTGTAGAGTCATCATGGTTTCGATGATGGTGTTTGCTTCGTGATTTAAACGGAAAAGAAATAATACAACAACAATAGTTGCTGTTTCAAATAATAAGTTGATACAGAAAAATAGATTGAAATCGTAGGTTTACAAGGAAGAGGGGGAGAGAGTGGTGAGGGTGGTGACGGATTACATGAAGAAGGAGATCAAGATTAGGAGAGAGAGAGATGATAGAGATAGAAAAAGGAATTCGTTGGTGGTGGTTTCTGCAGGGGTGTCGACCGATGATGTAGAGGTGGATCTTCATGGTGATGGGTTCAAGATTAAAGAGGATGGTGATGATTTCGATTGAGTTTGGAGTAGGAACAGAAACATGGTGGTTAATGGTTGAAAATGGTGGATGCCGTTAGATCCTGGTGGTGATGGAAGGAGGTGGAGGCTGAGTGGTGGTCCGGCTAGTGTGGTGATCGATGGTTTTCTTCCCATCTCCAACTCCCTATGTACATATATCTATGTATATGTAGATATATAATAATATGTAATAATTATATAATAATAATAATAATAATAATAATTATAATATATTATTAAATCATAAAGCAAGATCAATAATGTGGAGGAATAGTTTAGCAGCCACAAAGAGTAAATTATTGTACCGACAGTCCTTGCGAAGTGTGTCCATTGCTAAACGGTTAATGTATAAAAGTGTCCCTAAAAATCTCAAATTTTTAGATTGAACATATTTAATTATTTCACTCATTAACTGTTTGAAACCTGATCAAAAAGGTTCGATAAATATTTATTTTCTGTTCCAATTAATATATACGGAGTACAAATATTTAAACTTAAAAGGGTAAAAATATTTTTATCAAACCTAAAATCTTCGTAATCAATTTACAGTTCGATTTTTATTTTCAATCTTTTTAAACACATATTAGAACTATATGAACGCTGGCGAAATGTCAACCGAGTTGTACTAACGTTTACTATTTAAGCTCGATATGATTCATTTTCAATATACACATTCTATATATGTATAAATCAAATCTTAATTAACAAGTCTAAGTAAATAAATATAATGATTAAATTCTTTTAAACAACTAAATATAATATTATATAATTACAAGTAATATTTATATAATTTTATATATATATTATTATAATCTATAGTTTCCATTAATCTTATTTTATTTTATTTAATATAATATAAATCCTAATAATCATAATATTCTAAATTATATTTCAAATTATTAATACCTATACTTATTTGAATATATATGTTATCTATTTACAAATAGTTGTTCGTGAATCGTCGGGAATGGTCGAAAGCCAAACGAATATATGAAACAGTTCAAAATATTTGTGACTCAACATTAAGTTTAAATTTGGTCGGAAATTCCCGGGTCATCACATATAATACTTTTGACCCCATATAAGTAGTGCCTCCAAGTCTTTAATGCAAAAACAACCGCGCCTAATTCCAAATCATGCGTCGTATAATTTTGCTCGTGAATCTTCAATTGTCTAGACGCATAAGCAATCACCTTCGTCCGTTGCATTAATACACAACCGAGACCTTGCTTTGATGCGTCACAATAAATCACAAAATCATCATTCCCTTCAGCAATGACAATATAGGTGTCGTAGTTAGCTTTTTCTTCAATAATTGAAACGCCTTCTCTTGTTCATCCTTCCATTCAAATTTCTTCCCTTTATGCGTTAATGCAGTCAAGGGTTTTGCTATTTTGGAGAAATCTTGGATGAATCTTCTGTAGTAACCAGCCAATCCTAAAAATTGACGTATATGCTTCGGAGTTTTTGGAGTTTCCCACTTTTCAACGGTTTCGATCTTTGCCGGGTCCACCTGAATACCTTCTTTGTTCACTATGTGACCGAGAAATTGAACTTCTTCCAACCAAAATGCACACTTTGAAAACTTAGCGTGCAGTTTTTCTTTCCTCAATACTTCTAGCACTTTTCTCAAATGTTCTTCGTGCTCTTGATCATTCTTTGAGTAAATAAGTATGTCATCGATGAAAACAATGACAAACTTGTCAAGATATGGCCCACACACTCAGTTCATAAGGTCCATGAACACAGCTGGTGCGTTAGTCAATCCAAACGGCATAACCATAAACTCGTAATGACCATAACGCGTCCTAAAAGTAGTTTTGGAATATCATCCTCCTTTACTCGCATTTGATGATATCCAGAACGTAACTCGATCTTCGAATAAACCGACGAGCCTTGTAGTTGATCAAATAAGTCGTCGATTCTCGGTAGTGGGTAGCGGTTCTTAATGGTAAGTTTGTTCAACTCTCGGTAGTCGATACACAACCTGAATGTACCATCTTTCTTCTTGACAAACAAAACAGGAGCTCCCCACGGTGATGTGCTTGGTCGAATGAAACCACGCTCTAAAAGTTCTTGTAATTGGCTTTGCAGTTCTTTCATCTCGCTGGGTGTGAGTTTGTAAGGAGCACAAGCTATTGGTGCAGCTCCTGGTACAAGATCTATTTGAAATTCAACGGATCGATGTGGAGGTAGTCCCGGTAATTCTTTCGGAAATACATCGGGAAATTCTTTTGCGACGGGAACATCATTGATGCTCTTTTCTTCAGTTTGTACTTTCTCGACGTGTGCTAGAACAGCATAGCAACCTTTTCTTATTAGTTTTTGTGCCTTCAAATTACTAATAAGATGTAGCTTCGTGTTGCCCTTTTCTCCGTACACCATTAAGGGTTTTCCTTTTTCTCGTATAATGCGAATTGCATTTTTGTAACAAACGATCTCTGCTTTCACTTCTTTCAACCAGTCCATATCGATTATCACATCAAAACTCCCTAACTCTACTGGTATCAAGTCAATCTTAAATGTTTCGCTAACCAGTTTAATTTCTCGATTCCGACATATATTATCTGCTGAAATTAATTTACCATTTGCTAATTAGAGTAAAAATTTACTATCCAACGGCGTCAATGGACAACTTAATTTAGCACAAAAATCTCTACTCATATAGCTTATATCCGCACCCGAATCAAATAAAACGTAAGCAGATTTATTGTCAATAAGAAACGTACCCGTAACAAGCTCCGGGTCTTCTTGTGCCTCTGCCGCATTAATATTGAAAACTCTTCCGCGGCCTTGTCCATTCGTGTTCTCCTGGTTCGGGCAATTTCTAATAATGTGGCCCGGTTTTCCACATTTATAACAAACTACATTGGCATAACTTGCTCCGACACTACTTGTTCCGCCATTACTCGTTCCGACATCATTTGTTCCTTTCGTTCTGTTAACCCCTGGTCCGTAGACCTCACACTTCGTCACGCTATGACCATTTTTTTTACACTTGTTGCAAAATTTGGTGCAGAACCCCGAGTGATACTTTTCACACCTTTGGCATAGCTGCTTCTGATTGTTGTTGTTGTTGCGATTGTTATTGTTGTTGGGATGATTGTTGTAGTTGCTGTTGTTGTTGTTGTTGTTGTTGTTGTTGTTGTTGTTGTTGTTGTTGTTGTTGGGCCGTTTGTTGTAGTTGCGATTGATGTTGCGATTGTTGGGATAATTGTTGCGATTATTATTGTAATTGCTGTTGTTGTTGTATTGGTGATTCTTATCACCGTTTTCCTCCCACTTTCTTTTGACTTGCTTCACATTGGCCTCTTCAGCCGTCTGTTCTTTAATTCTTTCCTCAATCTGGTTCACTAGTTTGTGAGCCATTCTACATGCCTGTTGTATGGAGGCGGGCTCATGTGAACTTATATCTTCTTGGATTCTTTCCGGTAATCCTTTCACAAACGCGTCGATCTTCTCTTCCTCATCTTCGAACGCTCCCGGACACAATAGGCACAATTCTGTGAATCGTCTTTCGTACGTGGTAATATCAAATCCTTGGGTTCGTAACCCTCTAAGTTCTGTCTTGAGCTTATTGACCTCGGTTCTGGGACGGTACTTCCCGTTCATCAAGTGCTTGAATGCTGACCACGGTAGTGCGTAAGCATCATCTTGTCCCACTTGCTCTAGATAGGTATTCCACCATGTTAACGCAAAACCTGTGAAGTTATGCGTAGCATACTTTACTTTGTCCTCTTCAGTACACTTACTTATGGCAAACACCGATTCGACCTTCTCGGTCCACCGTTTCAATCCGATCAGTCCTTCGGTTCCATCAAATTTCAAAGGTTTGTAGGTAGTGAATTCTTTGTAGGTGCATCCTACACGATTTCCTGTACTGCTAGATCCAAGGTTATTGTTGGTATGTAGCGCAGCCTGTACTGCGGCTATGTTTGAAGCAAGAAAAGTACGGAATTCCTCTTCATTCATATTCACGGTGTGTCGAGTAGTTGGTGCCATTTCCTTCAAAATAGTCAAATGGAACAAGTTAATCATACAGAATATTAAGAGTAGTTAATAGTATTTCGTAGCATAATATGAACTCATTTATAAAAGCTTTTTCTTCATATTAGCGTTTTATAAGTTTAAATTCGGGTGGTACCTACCCGTTAAGTTCATACTTAGTAGCTAATATACAATTCAACTACTATAATTCTATATGAAAACCTGATTATAATAATATTTCGCGTTCAAACTTTTATACAATATTTTACAAACTTACAATACCGCTTATTTTACATAAAGCACGAAATATAGCACACAATAACTTTGATACAAGATAGTTGTGAAGATAATTCTAGCTAGTACACAAGTCGTTCAGCAAAGGCAATAAAGACACGTAATTCATACGTCCAGAAACAAGTCATACATTCTGGTTTTACTAGGACTACTTCCCATCCTTGGTCTTGTGGAACATAACCGTTATGGCCGTTGATAAGACAGCGTGTTGTAACATCGTCAAAGGGACGAGGGTTACGTAATGACCAACGGTCTCGTAATAACCTAAAAACCTCATTTCTTACCCCAATTACCGACTCCGTCACTTGTGGGAACGTTTTGTTTAATAGTTGTAGCCCGATGTTCTTTTTCTCACTTTGGTGAGAAGCAAACATTACTAACCCGTAAGCATAGCATGCTTCTTTATGTTGCATTCTAGCCGCTTTTTCTAAATCATGAAGTCCTATATTCGGATACATTGAGTCAAAATAATTTCTTAACCCGTTGCGTAAAATAGCATTTGGGTTCCCCGCAATATATGCGTCAAAGTAAACACATCGTAACTTATGGGTTTCCCAATGTGATATCCCCCATCTTTCAAACGAAAGTCTCTTATAAACCAAGACATTCTTAGAACGTTCTTCGAATGTCTTACAAACTGATTTCGCCGTAAATAGTTGTGCCGAAGAATTCTGAACGACTCTAGACAAGATTTCATCAATCATGTCTCCGGGTAGGTCTCTTAAAATATTGGGTTGTCTATCCATTTTGTGTTTTTATACTGTAAAATAGACAAGAGTTTGATTCATAAAAAAAAATACTTATTAATACAAGCAATTTTTACATATATCATAAAGCATAAGCACACTATATTACATATATTACACCACACGAATACAACTATCTTATTCTGACTCGCTCGTTTCTTCTTCTTCGGTTTTGGTTCGTTTTGCCAAGTTTCTAGGGATATATGATGTTCCCCTAATACGAGCTGTCGTTTTCCACAACGGTTTAGAAAAACCTGGTGGTTTAGAGGTTCCCGGGTCATTGTTACAACTTAAGGGCTTCGGGGATTAACGATACATATAAAGTTCATCGGGGTTGGAATTAGATTTCTCTATTTTTATGCCCTTTCCCTTATTATTTTCTTTTGCCTTTTTAAATTCAGTTGGGGTAATTTCTATAACATCATCGGAATTCTCGTCGGAATCCGATTCATCGGAGAATTGGTAATCCTCCCAATATTTTGCTTCTTTGGCGGAAACACCATTGACCATAATTAACCTTGGTTGGTTGGTTGAGGATTTTCTTTTACTTAACCGTTTTATTATTTCCCCCACCGGTTCTATTTCCTCCTCCGGTTCCTCCTCTTCCGGTTCTGATTCTTCTTCTGGTTCTGATTCTTCTTCCGGTTCTTCTTTGGGAACTTGTGAATCAGTCCAATATATATTCGACTCTTCGTTATTATTAGGTGAGTCAATGGGATTTGTGCTAGTGGTAGACATCTATCACACAATATCAAACATGTTAAGAGATTAATATATCACATAATATATACATGTTAATAATATATAGTTTCCAACAAAAATCTTAAGCAATCATTTTTAAAGAAAACACGGTCGAAGTCCAGACTCACTAATGCATCCTAACAAACTCGATAAGACACACTAATGCAAATTTCTGGTTCTCTAAGACCAACGCTAGGATACCAACTGAAATGTACCGTTCTTATTGATTAAAAATGTTCCATATTAATTGATTTCGTTGCGAGGTTTTGACCTCTATATGAGACGTTTTTCAAAGACTGCATTCATTTTTAAAACAAACCATAACCTTTATTTCATAAATAAAGGTTTAAAAAGCTTTACGTAGATTATCAAATAATGATAATCTAAAATATCCTGTTTACACACGACCATTACATAATGGTTTACAATACAAATATGTTACATCGAAATCAGTTTCTTGAATGCAGTTTTTACACAATATCATACAAACATGGACTCCAAATCTTGTCCTTATTTTAGTATGCAACAGCGGAAGCTCTTAGTATTCACCTGAGAATAAACATGCTTTAAACGTCAACAAAAATGTTAGTGAGTTATAGGTTTAACATATATATATCAAATCGTAACAATAGACCACAAGATTTCATATTTCAATACACATCCCATACATAGAGATAAAAATCATTCATATGGTGAACACCTGGTAACCGACATTAACAAGATGCATATATAAGAATATCCCCATCATTCCGGGACACCCTTCGGATATGATATAAATTTCGAAGTACTAAATCATCCAGTACTTTGGATGGGGTTTGTTAGGCCCAATAGATCTATCTTTAGGATTCGCGTCAATTAGGGTGTCTGTTCCCTAATTCTTAGATTACCAGACTTAATAAAAAGGGGCATATTCGATTTCGATAATTCAACCATAGAATGTAGTTTCACGTACTTGTGTCTATTTTGTAAATCATTTATAAAACCTGCATGTATTCTCATCCCAAAAATATTAGATTTTAAAAGTGGGATTATAACTCACTTTCACAGATTTTTACTTCGTCAGGAAGTAAGACTTAGCCACTGGTTGATTCACGAACCTATAACAATATATACATATATATCAAAGTATGTTCAAAATATATTTACAACACTTTTAATATATTTTGATGTTTTAAGTTTATTAAGTCAGCTGTCCTCGTTAGTAACCTACAACTAGTTGTCCACAGTTAGATGTATAGAAATAAATCGATAAATATTATCTTGAATCAATCCACGACCCAGTGTATACGTATCTCAGTATTGATCACAACTCAAACTATATATATTTTGGAATCAACCTCAACCCTGTATGGCTAACTCCAACATTCACATATAGAGTGTCTATGGTTGTTCCGAAATATATATAGATGTGTCGACATGATAGGTTGAAACATTGTATACGTGTCTATGGTATCTCAAGATTACATAATATACAATACAAGTTGATTAAGTTATGGTTGGAATAGATTTGTTACCAATTTTCACGTAGCTAAAATGAGAAAAATTATCCAATCTTGTTTTACCCATAACTTCTTCATTTTAAATCCGTTTTGAGTGAATCAAATTGCTATAGTTTCATATTGAACTCTATTTTATGAATCTATACAGAAAAAGTATAGGTTTATAGTTGGAAAAATAAGTTACAAGTCGTTTTTGTAAAGGTAGTCATTTCAGTCGAAAGAACGACGTCTAGATGACTATTTTAGAAAACATACTTCCACTTTGAGTTTAACCATAATTTTTGGATATAGTTTCATGTTCATAATAAAAATCATTTTCTCAGAATAACAACTTTTAAATCAAAGTTTATCATAGTTTTTAATTAACTAACCCAAAACAGCCCGCGGTGTTACTACGACGGCGTAAATCCGGTTTTACGGTGTTTTTTGTGTTTCCAGGTTTTAAATCATTAAGTTAGCATATCATATAGATATATAACATGTGTTTAGTTGATTTTAAAAGTCAAGTTATAAGGATTAACTTTTATTTGCGAACAAGTTTAGAATTAACTAAACTATGTTCTAGTGATTACAAGTTTAAACCTTCGAATAAGATAGCTTTATATGTATGAATCAAATGATGTTATGAACATCATTACTACCTCAATTTCCTTGGATAAACCTACTAGAAATGAGAAAAATAGATCTAGCTTCAAAGGATCCTTGGATGGCTTGAGAGTTCTTGAAGCAGAATCATGACACGAAAACAATTTCAAGTAAGATTTCCACTCGAAATAAGATTGTTATAGTTATAGAAATTGAATTAAAGTTTGAATATGATTATTACCTTGTATTAGAAAGATAACCTACTGTAAGTAACAAAGGTTTCTTGATCTTGGATGATTACTAGGAATGGATTTAGAAAACTTGGAAGTAAACTTGCAATCTTGGAAGTATTCTTGATTTTATGAAACTAGAACTTTTGGAATTTATGAAGAACACTTAGAACTTGAAGATAGAACTTGAGAGAGATCAATTAGATGAAGAAAATTGAAGAATGAAAGTGTTTGTAGGTGTTTTTGGTCGTTGGTGTATGAATTAGATATAAAGGATATGTAATTTTGTTTTCATGTAAATAAGTCATGAATGAATACTCATATTTTTGTAATTTTATGAGATATTTCATGCTAGTTGCCAAATGATGGTTCCCACATGTGTTAGGTGACTCACATGGGCTGCTAAGAGCTGATCATTGGAGTGTACATACCAATAGTACATACATCTAAAAGCTGTGTATTGTACGAGTACGAATACGGGTGCATACGAGTAGAATTGTTGATGAAACTGAATGGGGATGTAATTGTAAGCATTTTTGTTAAGTAGAAGTATTTTGATAAGTGTCTTGAAGTCTTTCAAAAGTGTATGAATACATATTAAAACACTACATGTATATACATTTTAACTGAGTCGTTAACTCATCGTTAGTCGTTACATGTAAATGTTGTTTTGAAACCTTTAGGTTAACGATCTTGTTGAATGTTGTTAACCCATTGTTTATTATAACAAATGAGATGTTAAATTGTTATATTATCATGATATTATAATATATAATATATCTTAGTATGATATATATACAGTTAAATGTCGTTACAACGATAATCGTTACATATATGTCTCATTTCGAAATCATTAAGTTAGTAGTCTTATTTTTACATATGTATTTCATTGTTAATACACTTAATAATATATTTACTTATCATTTAACATAATTAACCAAGTGTATCAATATCTTAATATGATTCATATGTACCTAGTAAGACGTTGTTATAACGATAATCGTTATATATATCGTTTTCGAGTTTCTTAAATTAATAGTCTCATTTTTATGTATATAACTCATTGTTAAAATACCTAATGAGATACATACTTATAATAAAATCATGTTAACTATATATATAACCATATATATATGTCATCGTATAGTTTTTACAAGTTTTAACGTTCGTGAATCACCGGTAAACTTGGGTGGTCAATTGTCTATATGAAACCTATTTCAATTAATCAAGTCTTAACAAGTTTGATTGCTTAACATGTTGGAAACACTTAATCATGTAAATAACAATTTCATTTAATATATATCTATAAACATGAAAAAGTTCGGGTCACTACAATAATCAAGAGGGAAACACTTTTTTGGGGGAAAGTAAGTTTTTTTCATTTTTTCGAATTTTTTTTAGGCATCAAGTTTAAGTGAAAATATGAAAGTCTAAAAAAGACATTTTGTGATGAATGTTATTATTTTGGTGGTAAAACTCTCGAAGAAAAAAAAATGAAAATATTCAATGCATTGAATGTTTTGATTCTGAGTTTATTTGCATCATTTTGTTTTTCATCTTGTGTGAAGTGTTTTTTTCAAAATTTAGCCCGGTTTAGAGTTTAGGGTTTAGTGTTTTGGGTTTAGTCCCTAAACCCAAAACCCAAAACCGTAAACTCTAAACTGTTCGTGTTAAAATATTCAATCTAAACTCTAATTTCTAATCCCAACCCTAATTTCTAAACCCAAAACCCTAATTTCTAAACCCTAATAGCTAAACCCTATTTTCTAACCCCCTAATTTCTAAACCCTAATTTTTAACCCCTTAAAAAAAACTCAGAATCAAAACATTCAATGCATTGAATGTTTTCATTTTTTTCTTCGAGCGTTTTACCGCCAAAATAATAATATTCATCACAAAGTGTCTTTTTTAAATGTTCATATTTTCATATGATCTTGATGCCTGGGAAAAAAAATTCGAAAAAACGAAAAAAAAATTACTTTTCCCCAAAAAAGTGATTCTCTCTTGATTAAATCTATATATATATATATATATATATATATATATATATATATATATATATATATACACTAGGTTTTTGAGCCCGTGCGTTGCACAGGTGTGTAAAAAACCGTGCAAAAAATATAATTTTCTGTTCATATTAGTATGTAAATAGCGATACTAAAAAATAGAAAAATTATAAGAATTATTTAAGAGCCCGTGGTGTTGACAAATTTTAAAAATTCTTTTAAGTTTAAGAGTCCCTGGTGTTGACAAAATTTAACAGTTTTTTTGAGTTTAAGAGCCCGTGATGTTTGACAAATTTTAAAAATTCCTTTTAAGTTTAAGAGCCCTTGGTGTTGACGAATTTTAAAAGTTCTTTTAAGTTTAAGAGCCCGTGGTGTTGACAAATTTTAAAAATGATTTTGGGTGGTGGTGATGACTTAATATCTACATCTTTTTTCTCACCATTAATATCTTTTTAATATGTAAAGTATATATTATTTAAAATTTAGAGTGCATTGAAAATTTGTCATGGAACGTAATATTAGTAAAGTCTAAGTTATATTATTTTATAATTATTATATATAATTAATTTTTTGAATAAAAGTTTAACCCGCGAGTTTAAGTTTAGAAAAGTTATTAGTCCTTTCAACAAAATAATGGTACTCGGGGGAGTCGTCATGTAAAATTAATATTATAATATTTATATTTGCGTGTTCATAAATATTTTAAGGACTTAAACTGTAAATTCAAATCACTTTCATATTTATTGTTAAAAACAATGCTCCGTTTGTAGTGCATTGAAGCTCCTTATCGAATACGATTATTGCGTTTAGTTCGTAATAATATTTCGAATTGAACGGTGATGGCGGTGAAATATAACTCGCGGTGAATAGAAAGATAAATCCGTTAAAACATTTTGATGGTTTTGTTTGGTATGCTTATATTAAATAGTGATTTTACCTTTTATACCTTCGAAGTTACCTTTTATATCCTGAATAAATTATAATTATTACCAGTAAAGAGTAAATTTGAAGAAAAAAAAGATGTTCTAAATCTCTATTGTATTGTGTAGTTCACATATTATGAAGTTTAAATCCGAAACATAATTTCGGTTGGTTTCGTTAATAAAAGGCAAAATAATAAAATGAAAAGTACATGTGCGTAGTATTATATATATATATATATATATATATATATATATATATATATATATATATATATATATATATATATATATATATATATATATATATATATATATATATATAGGGGCAGATTTAAATGAGAATCAGAAAAAGGGCGAGAACTGCGAGAACATTTTGATTTCATAGTTTTTATGCATTTAAATGCAACAAATTAAATGCAAATGTTAAGTAATGCTCATATCACTAACAAACATGTGAGCACACCACCCGGGTTCAATCCTTGGCTCTGCCAAATTGTTCAAAAAGGGAGTGTGACAAGAGGGTGCGCATAATGCGCAATTCACCCGGTACCAGGTCTCGCGCTTGGGGAGCTTGATTACCCGAGGTTTTACCTTCTATGGGGGAGCTAATGTGCTCGTTCATAGGAGGGTTTCCTTGCTTACCAAAAAAAAAACATGTATTCATTATCACAAATTATTTGTTAAATTGTAAATTAAATAAAGTGTTCACATGTCACACAAACAAATATGCACATGTTAACAGAAAACTATATATTTGACTATATAGATAAAATATAAGTTTTTTCAAACTATTTTATGTTCATTCTTACTATCCATCAACATTTATAGATGATTCAATCTATTCACATGTGAAAATGTTCGTAAATTAAAAGTTCTCGCAGTTCTCGTCCTTTTTGTTGTTCTCGTTTGAACTTTTATATATATATATATATTTATATATATATATATATATATATATATATATATATATATATATATATATATATATATATATATATAGGGGCAGGATCAATGGGGAAGTAACCAATTGGGGGGAAGCGGGGGGAAGCAAAAATAAAAAATTTCGTTTTTTTGGAATTTTTTTTTCCGGCATCAAGATCACACGAAAATATGAACATTTAGAAGAGACACTTCGTGATGAATGTTATTATTTAGGCGGGAAAACGATCGACAAAAATAACATTCAAGATAATATTGTTCGTGAAGAATATGAACTTTTTTTTTCATGTTTTGTGAAGTAAAATTTAGCCCGATTTAGAGTTTAGGGTTTAGGGTTTAGGGATTAGGGTTTGGTGTTTTGGGTTTATTCCATAAACCCAAAACACCAAACCCTAAACCCTAAACTCTAAACCGTTCGTGTTAAAAACTCAATCTAAATCCTAAATCTAAACCTTAAATCGAAACCCTAAACCCTAAATTTCTAAACCCTAATATCTAAACCCTATAAACCCTAATATCCAAACCCTAATATCTAAACCCCAATAGCTAAAACCTCAACATACGCTTGAAAAACACGATAATTGTTATATATTACTTCTTCGAGCGTTTTCCCCCAAAATAAAAACATTTATCACAAAGTGTCTCTACTATATGTTCATATTTTCATCACATCTATAATGTTCATGAACAAAGTTTTTTCAAAAAATGAAAAAAAAAAGTTTTTGCTTCCCCCCGCTTTCCCCCGATTGGTTACTTCTCTCTTGATCCTACCACTATATATATATATATATATATATATATATATATATATATATATATATATATATATATATATATATATATATATATAGGGGCAGGATCAATGGGGAAGTAACCAATCGGGGGGAAGCGGGGGGAAGCAACAAAAAAATTTTCGTTTTTTTATGAATTTTGTTTTTCCGGCATCAAGATCACACGAAAATATGAACATTTAGAAGAGACACTTCGTAATGAATGTTATTATTTAGGCGGAAAAACGATCGACAAAAATAACATTCAAGATAATATTGTTCGTGAAGAATATGAACATTTTTTTTTCATGTTTTGTGAAGTAAAATTTAGCCCGATTTAGAGTTTAGGGTTTAGGGTTTAGGGTTTAGGGTTTGTGTTAAAAACTCAATCTAAATCCTAAATCTAAACCCTAAATCTAAACCCTAAACCCTAAATTTCTAAACCCTAATATCTAAACCCTATAAACCCTAATATCTAAACCCTAATATCTAAACCCCAATAGCTAAAACCTCAAAATACGCTCGGAAAACACGATAATTGTTATATATTACTTCTTCGAGCATTTTTCTGCCAAAATAAAAACATTTATCACAAAGTGTCTCTACTAAATGTTTATATTTTCATCTCATCTATAATGTTCGTGAACAAAGTTTTTTCAAAAAATGAAGAAAAAAAAGTTTTTGCTTCCCTCCGCTTCTCCCCGAATAGTTACTTCCCTCTTGATCCTACCACTATATATATATATATATATATATATATATATATATATATATATATATATATATATATATATATATATATATATATATATATATATATATATATTTATTTATATAAACATACACTTTAATAAAAATTGACTAGTACTTGTATTTTGTGTTTGTTATAAAATATCTAGATTGTGTTATAAAATATCTAGATTGGATGTTAATTTTATTATTATTATATTTCTTGCATAGTAATATTTTATACTATAAATAGACATGTATGGTAACCATTTAAGGTGCACCATTTCTCTTGAAATATCAATATCAATATTTCTTCTCTCCTTCTTCTCTCTTTTTCTCTCTTTGTTCTTATAACCATTAAAGGTAGTTATAAGCCTACTGAATTATAACACGTTATCAGCACGAAAAGCTTAGTGTAATTAAAAGATATCTCAAACGATCACGAATCACTAATCAAGGTATGAAATTATTAATAATTTTCAGACTCGAATATATCAAATTTTGGACTACTAACATTTATATTTATGTTATTTAAGTTATATATGGTCGGTTATACCACCTGAATTATATTTCTGTAATCTAACTTTTACTAACTTCACTAACATTTATATTTATGTTATTTAAGTTATATATGGTCGGTTATACCACCTGAATTATATTTCTGTAATCTAACTTTTACTAACTTCACTAACATTTATATTTATGTTATTTAAGTTATATATGGTCGGTTATACCACCTGAATTATATTTTCTGTAATCTAACTCTTATTAACTTCACTAACATTTATATTTATGTTAATAAGACCTCATGATTGTACGCAACACGTCATTTGACAACACGGTACTTTATGTACGCAACACGTCATTTGACAACACGGTACCATGGGTCGAGATTAATTCCGATCAATACGAATACGACGGGGTCTTTATATGTTATCTAACATTTATGATTACTTATGCAATTAATCATTATTTATTTCATGCATACTAATGTTTATTCTTAAATTTATAATTTTAAAAGTTAAAATAAAAAAATAGTTTGTATTTTTATTAAAAGTAAATCTTAAAAGTTAAAATAAGAAAAAGTAGTTTGTACTTTTATTAAAAGTAAATCTTAAAAGTTAAAATAAGAAAAAGTAGTTTGTATTTTTATTAAAAGTATATCTTAAAAGTTAAAGTAAGAAAAAAAAGGGGATGGTAAAATGAAATAGTTTTTTGTCAAAAATGAAGTATTGAAAATGAATTGGTCTCCTTCTATAACTAAAAAAAATATATATATATACTTTTATCAAATGAATTTTTTTGTGGCCGACAATTTCAAACACGAGTCCGTGTTTAGTTTATCAAGAATATCTCTTGCTTTGGTGAAAGGTCACGATCACGATATCAGGTGTTGTGAAAGAATTAAAAAATTGGTTAAGTGGCCTTTTAAAAACTAGAAAAAAAATTTAAACAAAAAGTTTTTTTTATATATTTATAATTTACGGGTAACGTAAAAAAAAGGAAGTTTTTTTTTTAAAAAAAAAAACAAAGAAAGTGTTTAAATGAGTTTTACAGAAAGGGGGAAAGCAAAGTAAAAAAAAAACTTTTTTCCAAACAAAGGTAAATGAAAGTAGGACTTAATACAAGAAAAAAGTAAACATCTCCTAGACGTGATAAAATCTATCAATGATAAGTATTAGACTTGATGAGCTAAATGTGACAAAAATGTTTCAACATGTCTTATGTTAATTTTCTAAAATAAGTTATTATTATTCCGAGTTTAACACATATACATATGTTAATTAAAAACAACCTTTTTGTTCTTATGTAGTGTTGGGTTGCAATTTTGGTTGTATGCCATAATTCCATCGAGTAGAGTGACAATAGAAAACTTTTGATGATAATCAATAAAAAACTTTTTTCCAAACTTGTCAAATGTTTTGTTAAAAACGTGACCGTTGAAAAAAGGAGGTTGAATAATAAAACTTAAAAAACAAATTATTTTTTAAGAGTGTGCATCAAAATGGCCCGTTTAATAATGGGGAGTAAAAATATAGTCAAATTGTTTCAACGAACAAGGGTTCAATTGGATGTCTCTTAAAAAAAATCCGCGGGTACGGGTGATGGATCTAATGGATCCGCATGCACGACCCGCGGGTGCTATCCCTAATTGTGACAAGTACAAATCAACTAAAAGTCTAAAAAATAAATGCTCTTATAGGGACCAAATGTTCACAATAATTGCCTAAGCTAGATATGAAACAAATAGTTCATAAAAAAAAAAGGTCATTGTGCGTTTTCGGGATGATAGCCGAATTACACTTACAAAAGTAGGTCAGCCGTCAATTCTTTATGGCCATATCAACGTAGATCAATAAAATCATTTATGGTTTTGATAAAAGATTAATTAAAAATTAATTGTTTTTTGGTCTTGGATTCTCGGTAACAAAAGAAAAGGTTGTTTTTGGTTGCCACAACAAACAAGACAGAGGTTGTTGACTTTTGTTGTTAAACATGGCACAAGTGAACAATAACAATAGATTATTGTTTTTGAAAAGAATAATGATGCGTTAATTTTATTGTATAAAATAAAATTAAAGAAAATGGTTTTCATTGATGACTATGAACAAACGCAAACAAAGTGTTTGTGGTATTTGGTGATAAAAAAAAAAAAAAAAAGCGCATCGCATATGATAAGCGCATATGATAAAAAGCGAATATGATGAAAAGCACAACGCATATGATGAAAATCGCATATGATTAAAAGCGCATATGGTGAAAAACACAGCGCATATGATTAAAAGCGTATATGGTGAAAAGGATATATTTATAAAATAAAAAACACATATGGTGATTTATAAAAAAAAAAAAAAACACATATGGTGATTAATGGAAAGCACATATGGTGATTAATGAAAAGTATATTGTGAAAAAGAATCACAAATGTTTCTTGAAAGAATTCAAGGTAAGATATATGAACCAATTCATCCATCATGTGAAGCATTTTGATAATAGACGCATCTAGCGGATGGTCTCATATTTGTATGTTATCAAGCCGTAATATGGCATTTGCAAAGTTTCTTGCACAAATTATTAAATTTAGAACACATTATTCTGATTACACCATTAAAAGGATGAGACTTGATAATGCTGGTGAGCTAACATCTAAAACATTTAATGATCATTATATATCTACAGGGATTGTTGTTGAACATCCAGTTGCTCATGTGCATACACAAAATTAGTTTAGCTGAATCAATAGCAGCTAATAACTAGACAATTGATAATGAGTACAAATCTCTCAATATGTATATGTGGACATGTAAATTTACATGTTGCGACATTAATTCGCATTATACCATGTGGAAGTCATAAATATTTTCACTTAATACTTGATTTTGGCCAAGAGCCAAATATTTTCCACCTTAGAACATTGGTTGTGCAGTGTATGTTTCAATTGTATCACCACAACACAATAAAATGGCTCTTCAAAGAAAGATGGTAATATATTTTGGATATAAAACATCTTCAATCATAAGATATATTGAACCCATGATGGGTGATGTTTTTACAGCACGTTTTGCTGATTGTCATTTAAATAAAACATTGTTCCCTGGATTAGGGGGAGAAATAAAAATAAAAAAAATAAAATGATGCTTCATGATGTGAACATCAATTAAGGTATATTGAACTCGAACAAAAGAATGTGAAACGAAAGTTCAAAAAATAATGCATATGCAAGAACTTGCAAATTAATTACTTTATACATTTACATATATAAAAAAAAGGGTGACTAAATCATATATACCAGCGATAAATGCTCCAGCTCGAACTGAAATTCCAAAAGTTGGCAATAATGTCACTGTTGAGTCTTTGCCACGCATCAAACGTGGAAGATCAATTGGTTCCGAAGATAAAAATCCTCGAAAAAGAAAATCAGCTGATAATGAGGTAAAAGAAAGTGTTCAAGAAGAACCACAAATCAATATTCCTTCTGCAGAGGATATTGATAAATGTAAATACTAAAATTGCGATAAATTATGCAATATTATGGAACCGAAATGAAATTAAAATCTCTATGAGATATTTTCATATAATGTTACAATGACATCATGAATAAAGATGATGATCTGGAACTAAAATCTGTCATTGAATATACAAAATGGACATGATTGAGCTAAATGGAAAGGAGCAATACGAGCTGAATTAGAATCGCTCGATAAAAGAAAAGTTTTCGGATCAATCGTTATCACTTTTAAAGATGTGAAACGTATGGGATACAAATGTATTTTTTATCCGAAAAGAAATGTGCAAATGAAGTTACAAGGCAAAACTAGACTTGTAACTCAATATTTCTCACAAAGACCAGAAATGAATTAGGAGGAAAAATTATCCTCCTGTAATGGATACAATTACTTATTAGATACTTAATCAACCTGGTAGTTATTTAAATGCATCTCATGAATGTTGTTACTACTTATCTGTATGGATCACTTAATAGTGATATATATGAATATACCTAAAGGGTTAAGGTATCATAAGCATCTAATGTAAAACCCAAGGGAATATATTCCATTAAATCACAAAGATTTCTAAGTGGGTTTATACAAACGGGACGTATGTGGTATAACCGATTAAATGACTACTTGATAAAAAAAAAGGGTATAAATATAAACTTATTTTGCACGTATGTTTTATAAAAACAATGTTTGGATATGAGATCGTAGTTGTTTATGTCAATGTTCTTACCATCATATGAACAAATAAAGAGATCTATGAAATCATTCAACTTCTAAAGAATTATTTTGAAATGAAAGATCTTGAAAAAACCAAGTATTACCTTGGATTGCAAATTGAGCATATGCCTAATGGTTTACTTGTACATCAAACAACTTATACCGAAAAGATTTTAAAACATTTTTTTTAAAAAAAAACAAACTCATTGTTGTTAGATCACTCAATATTGACACTGATCTGTTTCATCCCTGCGAAGATCATGAAAATCTTAAACAGATCGGAAGTTCCATATTTTAGTGCAATTGAGGTTCTTATGTATCTTATAGATTGTACAAGACTTGACATTTCTCTTGCAGTTAATTTGTTGGCAAGATTCAGCTCAAATGACAATGGAGTGGGATCAAACACATATTTTGATACCCTTGAGAAACTGCTGATTTAAAATTATTTTATTCTAACGTTTCAAAACAAGATTTGGTTGATTATGTATATGCAGGTCATTCATCAAATCCTCATAAAGATAAATCTCAAACTCGATATGTATTCCTAAATGGAGGTACCACAAAATCATGGCGTTCTTAAAACAAACACTTATTGCAACATCATCAAATCATGACGAAGTGATTGCATTATATGAAACTACTCAAAAATGTGTTTGGTTGAGATTAATAACACAAATCATTAATGATTCTTGTGGACTAGAACGCTATAAAAGACCAACAACTATCTTCACCAATAACTATATATGAAGATAATGCAGCTTGCATAATACAAATGAAAGAAGAGTATCAAAAGTGACTGAACAAAATATAAATACTGAGGAGGCGCCAAAGCCATAGACGGTCTTAACGGTCATAAGTTTGGTGGAAAAGAATGGTATGTTGGTAAGGCTCAGAAAAGAATACAAGGGAATAGGAATTGAAACAAGGGTTTGAGCAAACCATGAAGGAGACTGTAGACAAATCACAGGGGCTAAACTTGTACATAAAAGATTTAGATGATACAGTTTCAAATGAAAATCTCAGATTCTTCTCATATACTCAAGATCTCGTAAAAGACAACCAGATTAAAATGAGATACGTTCAATCAACAACTCTGCTGATCTTTATACCAAAGCACTGCCAACTGCTATTTTCAGAACACACGTTCATAATATTGGCATGAGGCATGTTCAGAAGATGTAACAACTCAGGCGTTGCCTACTTGAGGGGGAGTCAACTCTATGCTGCACTCTTTTTCCCTTAGCTAAAGTTTTATCCCAATTGGTTTTCTTTAGCAAGGTTTTTAACGAGGCAGTACTAGTTATTCTCTAATAAAATTGTCATCCAAGGGGGAGTGTTATAAAATATCTAGATTGTGTTATAAAATATCTAGATTGGATGTTAATTTTATTATTATTATATTTCTTGCATAGTAATATTTTATACTATAAATAGACATGTATGGTAACCATTTAAGGTGCATCATTTCTCTTGAAATATCAATATCAATATTTCTTCTCTCCTTCTTCTCTCTTTTTCTCTCTTTGTTCTTATAACCATTAAAGGTAGTTATAAGCCTACTGAATTATAACAGTGTTTACCTTTTAGTTTATCTTTTACTTTTCGCTTCTTCTTTTTTCTTACATATATAAATTAGATGCACAAATAAACTTTATTACCGGTTTACGGAGTATATTATTTCTATCTATCCATCTATTCTATCCATATACATTAATCTGGAACACTAAAAAAGAAACATAGTAGACAATAAATTTGATACGTAAAGTACTCCGTAGAAGTATATGATTCTACTTCCCAAACACCAATCCAACCCGCATACAAAAGATCTTTAACCCCCTCTTTTGTTTCAAACTTCTTCAATATTGGAACTATAAAAATTTCAATCACTGTATCCTATTTTTCAAGATTCTTGAAACAAGTACAGTGTATGTTATTTGAAGTGACTATTCAATATTGTAACCTTGCTTTCTTTATGCAGATCTTGACTTTTTTTTTTTTACGGCGAAAAATAAATATATATTAAGTAAACCTTCATCGGATCGATGAAGAAAAACATTACAAAGAAATAGGCATGTGAGCCTAAAATGAAAGACAAACAATGACTAGAATCGAAATAAACACCCCTAAATGAAAACGCTAAATGCGACAAGGCATTGCAAGAAATCCCACATGATGTTGGGAAAACATAAGGAGTTCACTTTGAAAAAACAGAATCTTGACTTGAAGTGGGAATTACAGAATCTTGAATAATAACTAACAGGTATAGTTATTCTACCACACCAAACTTTCCCTTTACTAATTTATTCCTAGATGTATCTTTTATTTGTAGAATCTTTTTTTTTTTTTTCAGCGAAAAAACAGAATTAAATAAATATGGAGCCTTTCAACAAATTGTAATTATTTGTAGAATCTTATATATATACCATCTTTATTTTCCCTGCTAAATTTGAAATTTCGTCAAGTGGGTGCACTAGCAACCTACTATTTCTCTTACTCTATACTTCAAGTTTCTTGAAATAATGTTAATTACCAAAATAATCTCTTTGTAGGTATTAGCTAATTTGAAGTTTCTTGAAGTGTGTTTAACAATCTGTTTTTGGGTAGTAAAAGTTTCAAGTTTGTTAAAGTGGGTAGTGATCAAGATTCATCAAACAACAAAGAATAAAACTTAGCTAGTACTTTGGGTTTGCAATTTATTCAGGAAATGGGAGTTAATGGAAGATTTATGTGGATGAACATTTGCTCAAAGAAGCATTGTACAAGCTTGTTTTGGAGAATGAGAGAAGCAGTGAAAAAAGCAGTGAAGAAACAAACATTCCTTGTTGCTTTTTATGGTGGTCCAAAGAAACAATTTAACTTCCAATATGATCCATCAAGCTATGCTCTCAATTTTGATGATGGTACCTATCATCATCATCATCATCATCATCATCATCATGACAATCATCATCATAATCAACTAGTGGAGCATCAGAAAATTACCAAATTACCCTTTACAAAGCAACTACAAAGTCAAGAATCACATTCTTCAACAACTACTACTACTATATGGGTCTATGTCATTTGGGTCGGGTCTTTCTAGCTTCTTTTTTAGGTCATGTGGTACCTCTTGTAACCGCATTCTTCAAGTACTTCCTGGATTATGTTCTTAGGGTTGGATCTTTGTATTGTAGTGTTAGTAGGACATGTTTAATGTTATTTTAACTTTTTCAGATTTTAGATTTGGTAAAGGGGGTTTGGGTCATTGACCCGACCCAATCGACATTTTTCAGTGTACTGAGCACTGTTGTAAACGGCGTCCGTTGCGTCCATTGCAATGCCCGTTGCGGCATTTTGGTGACACAGCCGTTTTGACCCCGTCCCGTTTTCTTATAAGCCGGTCAACGGTCAAAAGTGATGTCAAATACAAGAAGAATTGGGTCAACGCCGGTCTAAAGTCAGAAATTATGTTGAAATCGGTCATATGTCGGTCAAATCAATCAAAATTGACTTAGTTTAGTATTCCATTTTGTAATATATTAACGCTAATGTGAGGACCCGTTCTAATCCATCCGGACGAAGTTCATATCGATTATAAACGATTCCCAACAGTTGATTACATCGCGAGGTACCTGACCTCTATATGATACATTTTACAAACATTGCATTCGTTTTTAAAAGACAAACTTTCCTTTACATCGACAGTTGACAGACATGCATACCATTTCATAATATATCCAAATATAATTGACTTAATAATAATCTTGATGAGCTCAACGACTCGAATGCAACATCTTTTGAAATATATCATGAATGACTCCAAGTAATGTCTCTAATATGAGCTAATGCACAGCGAAAGATTTCTTTCATACCTGAGAATAAACATGCTTTAAAGTGCCAACCCAAAGGTTGGTGAGTTCATTAGTTTAACATAAATAATCATTTCATGATTTTAATAGACCACAAGATTTCATATTTCCATTTCTCATAAACATACGTCCCATACATAGAGACAAAAATATCATTCATATGGATTGAACACCTGGTAACCGACATTCACAATATACATATAAGAATATCCCCATCATTCTGGGATCCTCCTTCGGGCATGATATAAATTTTGAAGTACTAAAACATCCGGTACTTTGGATGGGGCTTGTTGAAATGTCCCGTTCTTATTGATTAAAAACGTTCCATATTAATTGATTTCGTTGCGAGGTTTTGACCTCTATATGAGACGTTTTTCAAAGACTGCATTCATTTTAAAATAAACCATAACCTTTATTTCTTCAATAAAGGTTTAAAAAGCTTTACGTAGATTATCAAATAATGATAATCTAAAATATCCTGTTTACACACGACCATTACATAATGGTTTACAATACAAATATGTTACAACAAAATAAGTTTCTTGAATGCAGTTTTTACGCAATATCATACAAGCATGGACTCCAAATCTCGTCCTTATTTAAGTATGCGACAGCGAAAGCTCTTAATAATCACCTGAGAATAAACATGCTTAAAACGTCCACAAAAATATTGGTGAGTTATAGGTTTAACCTATATATATCAAATCATAATAATAGACCACAAGATTTCATATTTCAGTACACATCCCATACATAGAGATAAAAATCATTCATATGGTGAACACCTGGTAACCGACAATAACAAGATGCATATATAAGAATATCCCCATCATTCCGGGACACCCTTCGGATATGATATAAATTTCGAAGTACTAAAGCATCCGGTACTTTGGATGGGGTTTGTTAGGCCCAATAGATCTATCTTTAGGATTCGCGTCAATTAGGGTGTCTGTTCCCTAATTCTTAGATTACCAGACTTAATAAAAAGGGGCATATTCGATTTTGATAATTCAACCATAGAATGTAGTTTCATGTACTTGTATCTATTTTGTAAATCATTTATAAAACCTGCATGTATTCTCATCCCAAAAATATTAGATTTTAAAAGTGGGACTATAACTCACTTTCACAGATTTTTACTTCGTCGGGAAGTAAGACTTGGCCACTGGTTGATTCACGAACCTATAACAATATATACATATATATCAAAGTATGTTCAAAATATATTTACAACACTTTTAATATATTTTGATGTTTTAAGTTTATTAAGTCAGCTGTCCTCGTTAGTCACCTACAACTAGTTGTCCACAGTTAGATGTACAGAAATAAATTGATAAATATTATCTTGAATCAATCCACGACCCAGTGTATACGTATCTCAGTATTGATCACAACTCAAACTATATATATTTTGGAATCAACCTCAACCCTGTATAGCTAACTCCAACATTCACATATAGAGTGTCTATGGTTGTTCCGAAATATATATAGATGCGTCGACATGATAGGTCGAAACATTGTATACGTGTCTATGGTATCTCAAGATTACATAATATACAATACAAGTTGATTAAGTAATGGTTGGAATAGATTTGTTACCAATTTTCACGTAGCTAAAATGAGAAAAATTATCCAATCTTGTTTTACCCATAACTTCTTCATTTTAAATCCGTTTTGAGTGAATCAAATTGCTATGGTTTCATATTGAACTCTATTTTATGAATCTAAACAGAAAAAGTATAGGTTTTTAGTCGGAAAAATAAGTTACAAGTCGTTTTTGTAAAGGTAGTCATTTCAGTCGAAAGAACGACGTCTAGATGACCATTTTAGAAAACATACTTCCACTTTGAGTTTAACCATAATTTTTGGATATAGTTTCATGTTCATAATAAAAATCATTTTCTCATAATAACAACTTTTAAATCAAAATTTATCATAGTTTTTAATTAACTAACCCAAAACAGCCCGCGGTGTTACTACGACGGCGTAAATCCGGTTTTACGGTGTTTTTCGTGTTTCCAGGTTTTAAATCATTAAGTTAGCATACCATATAGATATAGAACATGTGTTTAGTTGATTTTAAATGTCAAATTAGAAGGATTAACTTTTGTTTGCGAACAAGTTTAGAATTAACTAAACTATGTTATAGTGATTACAAGTTTAAACCTTCGAATAAGATAGCTTTATATATATGAATCGAATGATGTTATGAACAACATTACTACCTTAAGTTCCTTGGATAAACCTACTGGAAAAGAGAAAAATGGATCTAGCTTCAACGGATCCTTGGATGGCTCGAAGTTCTTGAAGCAGAATCATGACACGAAAACAAGTTCAAGTAAGATCATCACTTGAAATAAGATTGTTATAGTTATAGAAATTGAACCAAAGTTTGAATATGATTATTAACTTGTATTAGAATGATAACCTACTGTAAGAAACAAAGATTTCTTGAGGTTGGATGATCACCTTACAAGATTGGAAGTGAGCTAGCAAACTTGAAAGTATTCTTGATTTTATGTAACTAGAACTTGTAGAATATATGAAGAACACTTAGAACTTGAAGATAGAACTTAAGAGAGATCAATTAGATGAAGAAAATTGAAGAATGAAAGTGTTTGTAGGTGTTTTTGGTCGTTGGTGTATGGATTAGATATAAAGGATATGTAATTTTGTTTTCATGTAAATAAGTCATGAATGATTACTCATATTTTTTGTAATTTTATGAGATATTTCATGCTAGTTTCCAAATGATGGTTCCCACATGTGTTAGGTGACTCACATGGGCTGCTAAGAGCGGATCATTAGAGTGTATATACCAATAGTACATACATCTAAAAGCTGTGTATTGTACGAGTACGAATACGGATGCATACGAGTAGAATTGTTGATGAAACTGAACGAGGATGTAATTGTAAGCATTTTTGTCAAGTAGAAGTGTTTTGATAAGTGTCTTGAAGTCTTTAAAAAGTTTATAAATACGTATTATAACACTACATGTATATACATTTTAACTGAGTCGTTAAGTCATCGTTAGTCGTTACATGTAAGTGTTGTTTTGAAACCTTTAGGTTAACGATCTTGTTAAATGTTGTTAACCCAATGTTTATAATATCAAATGAGATTTTAAATTATTATATTATCATGATATTATCATGTATGAATATCTCTTAATATGATATATATACATTAAATGTCTTTACAACGATAATCGTTACATATATGTCTCGTTTAAAAATCATTAAGTTAGTAGTCTTGTTTTTACATATATAGTTCATTGTTAATATACTTAATGATATGTTTACTTATCATAGTATCATGTTAACTATATATATATCCATATATATGTCATCATATAGTTTTTACAAGTTTTAACGTTCGTGAATCACCGGTCAACTTGGGTGGTCAATTGTCTATATGAAACATATTTCAATTAATCAAGTCTTAACAAGTTTGATTGCTTAACATGTTGGAAACATTTAATCATGTAAATATCAATCTCAATTAATATATATAAACATGGAAAAGTTCGGGTCACTACACTTGTTGGGCCCGATAGATCTATCTTTAGGATTCGCGTCAATTAGGGTGTCTGTTCCCTAATTCTTAGATTACCAGACTAAAAAGGGGCATATTCGGTTTAATAATCCAACCATATAATGTAGTTTCGATCACTTGTGTCTATTTCGTAAAACAATTATAAAAGTTGCGCATGTATTCTCAGTCCCAAAAATGTAAAGAGTAAAAGGAAGCAAATGAAACTCACCTAATGTATTTTGTAGTAAAAATACATATAATGAAACTGGACAATGCAGGGTTGACCTTGGATTCACGAACCTATATCATTTGTATATATATTAAGATGTATAATCGTATTCGAACAAATTTATAACTCGGATTATATATTATACTTATTTAGTTTGTGTATATATTTATAATGTTTAATATCTATATATTTGGTTATATTAATATATATATATATATATATATATATATATATATATATATATATATATATATATATATATATATATATATATATATATATATATATATATATATATATATATATATATATGGTTAGTATTATATGAAAATATTCTTAATTCGTTATATATAATTATTTATATAAATAATGTTATTATATTTGATATGTGATTTATAAACTATTAATATGATTATAATATATGTAATAAGTATATTTTAGGTACAAAATATTTATTTGTAACGAAAATGATGGTTTTTATAATAATGATATTGATACTAAATATAATAAAAGTCCTAATTGTAACTATAATCATATTAACCATAAATGATACTTAATACTTGTTTTAGAAATAATAATAATAGTAAAAGTTATAATTAATACTAATAATAATAACAATAATAATTATAATCATAACAATAACATTAATAATAATAATAGTTATATTTGTAATTATAATTATGATAATAACAATAAATGGTAACCACTTGTTTTAGTAATAAATATAATAATAACAATAATATTTGTATTAACAATAATCACTAATAATAATACTAATGATAATAATAATAGAAATATTAGAAAACTACCTCAATGTAATAAGTCTAAAAAAAAAATGCCCACGCCCGGGCTTGAACCCATGACCTCTCGCTACCCGTCAACACTTCTAACCAACTGGCCGTTACTATTTTTCTGATTAAACAGAAACTGAAAAAAATATATAACCCATTAATCTATCTGTCTCTCTTATCCTCCTTCTTCTTTTCAATAAAACCCACAGAAGTAGTTTATAATACGAATCATCACTCATGATTTAGTTTTGCTAACGAACAGAAAATCACAGATGGGGACATCTTGATTTTATAAATGTAACGACCCGCACTTTTTAGATCATTCTATACTTATAAGATTAATATTTACATAAATTAAACCTTACCAACATGATAAGCAATCCAAATTGTCGAGACTTATGTTTTTCGAAAAGAGATTTACACAACGTTTGACCGTCTAGTTTGACCGATGATATCACGAACTATACCATATATGATAATTATACGTTTGTATATATATATGTATATATACATGTTTAACATGATTTAAGGATGTTTTAATACCTCATTTTGTATTAATAACAATAAGTTATAAGTATATTTTGAAACTACTAACTTAAGTTTTCAAAACGATAACCATACGTAACGTTATTTGACTTAAATACTTATGACATATAATGTTTATACATATATCGTATAAGTAATGTATTTAATCATTTTTAAGGACTTAAATACATAAAACCATATAAGTATATTCATAAAAGATAGCTATATTTGAATCCTCGTTCCATTTTTACAAGATTTCTATACGTATACTTAGGGTATATGTACCCGTATAAATACGCAGTTTCTAGAAGTTTTACTATTGAAAAATACCAATTATTAGACTTCAATTATATGATCTTAGCAGCCTTTGATTAGTCAATACATGTGGGATCATATATGAGGACTTTTGAGCTAAAAATCAAAAAAATAAAGTCTATATATATACATATACATATATACGCCTATATACACATATGCACACTTTCATAACAATTTTCTTTCAAGTTAAATGATCTTCTAAACTCTCTTATCTTCAACCTTCAAGTGTTCTTCAAGGTCCTCATAAGTTTTTAGCTTCAAAACATCACTTAATCATCATAAGAAAACCCTTACAAAAATACTTCAAGAAAACCTTCCAAGAACACCAACTTACTTCCAATTTTTCATCCACTTCCATCACCCTTTTGGTTCTAGGTTCTTACTCCTCTTTTACAGCAACCTTGTCCAAGGAACTTGAGGTAGAATCTATGTTCATAACCTTATTCGATTCATATATATATAGCTATCTTATTTTGTGGTATAAAATTTTAACAACAAGAACATAGTTTGAATGTTTTCAAACTTGTTTGCAAACTAAATAGATCCTTCTAACTTAACTTTTAAAATACTCCAAGACCTGTAATATAACTTAAATATATGCTAATTTAACAAGGTATAACTTGGTTTTTCAAAGATTATCTTAAAAACTGTTTTTACGACGTCGGAGTGCCACCGGGGACTGTTTTGGGTTGGATAATTAAAAACTATCTTAAACTTTGAATTGGAAGTTTATGTTCTGGAAAAAAATGATTTTTACTATGGATATGATAACACATAAAAATTCCATGATTTAATTCAAAGTATAAGTATTTTTAGAAAAATAATCATTTAAGGTTGTTTACATAAAGGAAAATGTTTAACTTCATAAGTTTCACTAAAGTTTCACCTATGCCGTGTGATTTTGAATACAAACCAAGGTATTTTCAGTTCATAGTCTTAAAGAGGGACTCGATCCAAGGAGATGGCAAGTTGAATCAACGAAAACGGATTTGTAACGAAGAAACTATGACCGAAACAAAATTGGTTATCCAAGACTTGTTTAACTTCGGGATTAATTGGGAAAAATTAAATAAAATCACATCTTTCTAAGATAACATGATATTTTATAATTCAATTTTATATGGTTCAGGATCACCCGTAAACAACACGAGAAGATTAATCATAAGATCCCATGATTGTACGCAACACGTCATTTGACAACACCGGTACTTTATGTACGCAACACGTCATTTGACAACACCGGTACCGTGGGTCAAGATTAATCTCGACCAATACATATACGATGGGGTTTTATTTATTTCGTTGGGGGTTTTATTTATTTCATTGCGGGTATATTAAACATCTAAAAATGAACCATTAAAATTGAATTACTAACAACGAACTGCTAACTACGGACTAAGGAATTATTCAAAGTATTAAAAGTATAACAAGTATATATATGTGACGTTTGTTTAAAAAGAAAAGGTATTGATATATTATATATGGATAGGTTCGTGATATCAACCGGAGACCAAGTCAAATTATATATATATATCTTCAAGACGAAAGTGAGTATATAGTCCCACTTTTAAACTCTAAATATTTCGGGATGAGAATACATGTATTTTATGTTTTACAATATGGACACAAGTAACTGAAAAATATATTCTACGTTGAGTTGTACCACTGGCATACTTCCCTGTAGCTTGGTAATTAATATTTACAGCGGTATTGTAAACGCGAATCCTGTTGATAGATCTATCGGGCCTGACAACCCCAACCGGACTGGACGACCAGTATTCAACGGTTGCACAGTACTTCGTTTCGTGACTACACTTGGTACAGTGTAGTAAGATTTCATATTAAAGGGAATATGCGACGTGATTAATTGTTAAGTATGGTTACCAAGTGCTCAACCACTTAGAATATTTTTATTAAACTGTTTATATACGAAATCTTGTGGTCTATATATATATTGCTGCCGGCACTAAACCTATATCTCACCAACTTTATGTTGACCTTTTAAAACATGTCTATTCTCAGGTGATTTCTAAAAGCTTCCGCTGCATTATGTTGAATTTGAGCAGGATCTTGCGTACGCATATTTGTGTCAAAAATAAGACTGCATATCCAAGAACTTGTGTTGTAAAATATGCTAGAAATCGTGTTGTTATCATCATTTGTAAAGTTTGTAAGTCGAAGATTATCGCTAAACGATAATCATCTTTATTTCGTCCAAAGCTTGTATCAAAAATAAGAATCATGGTTTGTAATGTATAATATATGCAGTTTTTCTTTTAAAAATGTCGCATATAGAGGTCAATACCTCGCAATGAAATCATACGTTATCTAACACGTTCTTACGGTTAAGGACGGGTTATGACATGTGGTATCAGAGCGGTGGTCTTAGCGAACCAGGTTTGCATTAGTGTGTCTAACTGATAAGTCGTTAGGATACATTAGTAAGTCTGGACTTTGACCGGGTCTGATTTAAAAACCATTGCTTATCATTGTTGGTTAAAATTTATATGTAAATATTATGTAGTACTAATGGGTTAGTTGTTGTGTGATAGATGTCGGGCTCAAAACTTGTTATCACATTCAGCGACTCTGAACCAGAATCATCAGATGGTGTTCCAGTCATTAACCTATCCGATGACGAAAATAATATCTTTGGGGAAGACTCACAAATTCCGGATGAACCGACGACTATAGAGAACCCGGAAAGTGAACCCGAGGAGGAAAGTGAACCCGAGGAGGAAAGTGAACCCGAGGAGGAAAGTGAACCCGAGGAAGAAATACAGGAAATTACAAAAGAAGAGTTCAAACTAGGAAAGAAAAGAAAGGCTAATGAATTAGAAAATTCAAATCCTGAGTTTAATAAGGATGATGTGGCACCAACTCCACTAGACACTACCACCCCTATTCCCGCTATTCCTATTCGTTCTATCCCGGCATCCAGTTCTTCAGTCCCACAGCCAAAATATAGGCAGACAGCCAGGATAAGCGTTAAGCGATTCTTTGAACCTAAACGTCCTAGAAAATAGATCAAACGATGCGCTGCCGTATTAAACCATGGGATCATATAATGTTTTGTATAATATTATTAGTGTGGTTTGCTTAATGTTCAATGTAAGATAAGCATATGTAAAATAGTGAAGTGTGAAATGCAATAATTTTCCATGGTTAAGTATTATTTAGATGGTAGTAATTGATTCTGTACTAAGCTATTAAGTATGGACATTAACGGGTAGGTACTACCCTAGATATAATTATAAAACGCTAATAAGAAGAAAAGGCTTTTATAATAATACCTGGTTCATATTATTAATAAGCTATAATGTACTGTAAATATACATTACATCTATAATATTCCATGTGAATAATTATTTTCTTTTCATTCTTATAGAAGAATATGGCGCGATTGAACCGAATGACGGAACAAGAAATCCAGGAACTCATCAATCAGCGAGTGAACGACAGAATGTTATGGGTCGAGGCTGCAAGAGGTGCTGCAGTTAACCCAAATCCTCGTGTGGGGTGCACTTACAAAACTTTTCAAGCTTGCAAGCCCTCATCATTCAGTGGAACAGAAGGACCGATCGGTTTAACCCGGTGGATAGAAAAGATGGAGATTGTGTTTAAAATCAGTGGTTGTGTTGAGAAGGACATGACCAAGTATGCATCGTGCACTTTACAAGATAGTGCACTCACGTGGTGGAAAAATTATGTGAAGGCTGTAGGAGGAGATGTAGCTTATGATACTCCATGGGAAGAATTCAAAATAATGTTAATCAACGAGTATTGTCCAAGGAACGAGGTTAGAAAGTTGGAAGATGAATTACGAAGCCTGAAGGTTGTTGGTACTGAAATCACCAACTACAATCAGCGATTCATGGAATTAGTTTTGCTATGTCCTGAATTGGTTCCAACCGAAGAACGGAAGATTGAAATGTACAAAGATGGTTTGCCCAAAAAGGTCAAGGCAAATGTTACAGCATCGAAACCTAAGACAATTCATGAAGCTATAACCATGGCAAACGAGCTAATGGATCAGGTCATCATGGATAAGAAAGCATCCAATACTGATGTGAAGGTATCAGGTAACAAAAGAAAGTGGAATGGAAATTATGATCGAGGTAACCAACAACAATCTTTTAAGAAACAAGAAACCACGCAAGGTGCAGGTAGTGGTTCAAGCTTTGGTTACAAAGGACAAAATCCTTTATGCAACCGTTGTCACAAACATCACTTTGGTTACTGTAGTGTGTTATGCACCAAGTGTAATCGACAGGGTCATCTTGCTGAAGATTGTAGGGCTCTCGTTACAAATACAAATGGTACCAAGACTCCTGCCACCAATGCAAATAGAACTGCTTTGGCTACCGTTACTTGTTTTGGGTGTGGAAAACAAGGTCACTATAAGAGTCAGTGCCCGAATTCAGAGAAGAATGTCAGACCTGCACGTGGGAGAGCATTTGTTATTAATGCTAGAGAGGCACGCGAAGATCCGGAGCTTGTTACGGGTACGTTTACCATTAATAACTTATCCGCATCTATTATATTTGATACTGGTGCTGATAGAAGTTACGTGTGTAGAGACTTTCACGCTAAATTGAATTGTTCATCATTACCTCTAGATGCTAAGTACATGATTGAGTTAGCTAATGGTAAACTAATTAAAGCCAATAAAATTTGCCGTGATTGTAAAATAAATTTAGCCGGAGAAACATTTAAGATTGATTTGATACCCGTAGAATTAGGAAGTTTTGATGTAATAATCGGCATGGACTGGATGTCCAAAATAGGAGCTGAAGTTGTGTGCGTCAAGAAGGCAATTCGCATTCCTCGTAAGGATAAAACGCCAGTAATGATTTATGGAGAGAAGGGTAACTCAAAGCTAAAACTCATTAGTTATTTGAAAGCTCAAAAGTACTTGAAGAAAGGGTGCTATGCTATCTTAGCACATGTTAATAAAGTCGAAAAGAAAGAAAAAGAGAAGTGCATCAATGACGTGCCTGTGGCAAGAGATTTTCCTGAAGTATTTCCGGAAGAGTTACCGGGATTACCTCCATTTAGATCTGTAGAATTTCAAATAGATCTTGTACCAGGAGCTGCACCGGTTGCCCGTGCTCCATATAGACTTGCACCGTCCGAGTTAAAAGAACTTCAGAGTCAGTTAAAAGAATTACTGGATCGTGGATTCATACGACCAAGTACTTCACCGTGGGGAGCTCCAATTTTATTCGTCAAGAAGAAAGACGGATCTTTCCGAATGTGTATAGATTATCGTGAATTAAATAAGTTAACTATCAAGAATCGGTATCCACTACCGAGAATTGACGACTTATTTGATCAACTCCAAGGATCATGTGTGTACTCGAAAATTGACCTAAGATCGGGCTATCATCAATTACGTGTCAAAGAAGAAGATATACCGAAAACTGCTTTTCGGACACGCTACGGTCATTACGAATTTTTGGTCATGCCGTTTGGATTGACGAATGCGCCAGCTGTATTCATGGACCTCATGAATCGAGTTTGTAGTCCATATTTAGATAAGTTTGTTATCGTTTTCATTGATGATATTCTTATCTATTCCAAGAGTGAGCAAGAGCATGAGTAGCATTTAAGGTTGATATTAGAGTTGTTAAGAAAAGAACAGCTATATGCTAAATTTTCTAAATGTGCTTTCTGGTTGAAAGAAGTGCAATTTCTTGGCCACGTTGTTAGTAGCAAAGGAATTCAGGTTGATCCAGCAAAAATTGAAGCCATTGAAAAATGGGAGACTCCTAAGACACCAATGCAGATACGCCAATTTTTGGGTTTAGCCGGTTATTATAGAAGGTTTATTCAAGATTTTTCCCGAATAGCTAAGCCGTTGACAGCGTTAACACAAAAAGGGAAGAAATATGAATGGACTTCTGAGCAGGAGAGTGCATTTCAATTACTAAAGAAGAAGTTAACTACGGCGCCTATTTTATCGTTACCAGAAGGGAACGATGATTTTGAAATATATTGTGACG
Source organism: Rutidosis leptorrhynchoides (assembly GCF_046630445.1). Taxonomy (NCBI): domain Eukaryota; kingdom Viridiplantae; phylum Streptophyta; class Magnoliopsida; order Asterales; family Asteraceae; genus Rutidosis; species Rutidosis leptorrhynchoides. The sequence continues at coordinate 344,703,612 of NC_092333.1, forward strand.
CTTCGCGACAAGGTTTTGGTTGCGTTCTTATGCAATGGAAGAAAGTTATTGCATACGCATCCCGACAATTAAAGATTCACGAGCGGAATTATACGACGCATGATCTAGAACTGGGAGCAGTCGTGTTTTAATTGAAGATATGGAGACACTACTTGTATGGGGTTAAATGCACTGTGTTTACTGATCATAAAAGCCTTCAACATATTTTTGATCAGAAACAGTTGAACATGAGGCAACGTAGGTGGGTCGAGTTAATAAATGACTATGATTGTGAAATTCGTTATCATCCCGGGAAAGCGAACGTGGTGGCCGATGCTCTAAGCAGAAAGGAACGAGAACCAATCCGAGTTCGAGCAATGAACATAAAAATTCGCATGAATCTCAACTCACAAATCAAAGAAGTTCAACAAGAAGCACTCAATAAAGAAAACATAAGAAATGAAATAATGAAGAAGTATGAGAAGCAACTCGTTATACGGGAAGACGGAATTCGATATTTTGCGAATCGTATTTGGGTACCGAAGTTGGGTGGATTAAGGAAGTTGATATTGAATGAGGCACATAAGACAAGATACTCGATACATCCTGGAGTTGGAAAGATGTATCAAGATCTTAAGACACGTTATTGGTGGCCTAATTTAAAGACAGACGTAGCAACATATGTTGGGGAGTGTTTAACTTGTTCCAAGGTCAAAGCAGAACACCAAAAGCCGTCAGGGTTACTTCAACAACCAGAAATCCCAGAATGGAAATGGGATGGTATTACCATGGATTTCATCACGAAGTTACCAAAGACTGCCTGGGGTTACGACACCATTTGGGTGATTGTTGATCGTCTCACCAAGTCTGCACATTTCTTGCCTATAAAGGAAACGGATAGAATGGAGAAACTATTACGATTGTATATAAAGGAAGTTGTTTCAAGGCATGGAATACCTATTTCCATTATATCTGATCGTGATAGTAGATTTACCTCAAAGTTCTGGCAAGCACTACAGGAGGCACTAGGAACTCGTTTAGATATGAGTACCGCATATCATCCGCAAACGGACGGGCAGAGTGAAAGAACAATTCAGACTCTTGAAGATATGCTCAGGGCATGTGTGATCGATTTTGGAAACGGATGGGATAAGTATTTACCGTTAGCAGAATTCTCGTATAATAATAGTTATCATGCGAGCATTGGAGCTGCGCCATTCGAAGCATTGTATGGAAGGAAGTGTAGATCTCCTATCTATTGGAATGAAGTAGGAGATCGACAATTAACTGGTCCCGAGATCATACACGAAACGACTGAGAAGATAGTACAAATCAAGGAGAGATTGAAAACAGCCCGTAGTCGCCAAAAGAGCTACGCCGATGTCCGAAGGAAACCATTAGAGTTTCAGGTCGGGGATATGGTTATGTTAAAGGTGTCACCTTGGAAAGGTGTAATACGTTTCGGCAAAAGGGGTAAGCTGAACCCAAGATATGTAGGCCCGTTCAAGATTATTGAACGCATTGGACCGGTAGCTTATCGACTTGAGTTACCGCAACAACTCGCCGGGGTACATAATACCTTTCACGTCTCAAACCTTAAGAAGTGTCTTGCAAAGGAAGACCTCACTATTCCTCTTGAAGAAATCCATATCGACGAGAAACTACAATTCGTCGAAGAACCAATCGAAATCATGGACCGTGAAGTTAAACAGCTCAAACAGAGCAACATACCGATTGTTACGGTTCGTTGGAATGCTAGAAGAGGTCCCGAGTTTACTTGGGAATGAGAGGATCAGATAAAACAAAAGTATCCACACTTGTTTCTCGATGACGCAAAATAGGTACAATTTTAAAATTTCGGGACGAAATTTATTTAACGGGGAGGTAATGTAACGACCCGCACTTTTTCGATCATTCTATACTTATAAGATTAATATTTACATAAATTAAACCTTACCAACATGATAAGCAATCCAAATTATCGAGACTTATGTTTTTCGAAAAGAGATTTACACAACGTTTGACCGTCTAGTTTGACCGATGATATCACGAACTATACAATATATGATAATTATACGTTTGTATATATATATATGTATATATACATGTTTAACATGATTTAAGGATGTTTTAATACCTCATTTTGTATTAATAACAATAAGTTATAAGTATATTTTGAAACTACTAACTTAAGTTTTCAAAACGATAACCATACGTAACGTTATTTGACTTAAATACTTATGACATATAATGTTTATACATATATCGTATAAGTAATGTATTTAATCATTTTTAAGGACTTAAATACATAAAACCATATAAGTATATTCACAAAAGATAGCTATATTTGAATCCTCGTTCCATTTTCACAAGATTTCTATACGTATACTTAGGGTATATGTACCCGTATAAATACGCAGTTTCTAGAAGTTTTACTATTGAAAAATACCAATTATTAGACTTCAATTATATGATCTTAGCAGCCTTTGATTAGTCAATACATGTGGGATCATATATGAGGACTTTTGAGCTAAAAATCAAAAAAATAAAGTCTATATATATACATATACATATATACGCCTATATACACATATGCACACTTTCATAATAATTTTCTTTCAAGTTAAATGATCTTCTAAACTCTCTTATCTTCAACCTTCAAGTGTTCTTCAAGGTCCTCATAAGTTTTTAGCTTCAAAACATCACTTAATCATCATAAGAAAACCCTTACAAAAATACTTCCAGAAAACCTTCCAAGAACACCAACTTACTTCCAATCTTTCATCCACTTCCATCACCCTTTTGGTTCTAGGTTCTTACTCTTCTTTTACAGCAACCTTGTCCAAGGAACTTGAGGTAGAATCTATGTTCATAACCTTATTCGATTCATATATATATAACTATCTTATTTTGTGGTATAAAATTTTAACAACAAGAACATAGTTTGAATGTTTTCAAACTTGTTTGCAAACTAAATAGATCCTTCTAACTTAACTTTTAAAATACTCCAAGACCTGTAATATAACTTAAATATATGCTAATTGAACAAGGTATAACTTGGTTTTTCAAAGATTATCTTAAAAACTGTTTTTACGACGTCGGAGTGCCACCGGGGACTGTTTTGGGTTGGATAATTAAAAACTATCTTAAACTTTGAATTGGAGGTTTATGTTCTGGAAAAAAATGATTTTTACTATGGATATGATAACACATAAAAATTCCATGATTTAATTCAAAGTATAAGTATTTTTAGAAAAATAATCATTTAAGGTTGTTTACATAAAGGAAAATGTTTAACTTCATAAGTTTCACTAAAGTTTCACCTATGCCGTGTGATTTTGAATATAAACCAAGGTATTTTCAGTTCATAGTCTTAAAGAGGGACTCGATCCAAGGAGATGGCAAGTTGAATCAACGAAAACGGATTTGTAACGAAGAAACTATGACCGAAACAAAATTGGTTATCCAAGACTTGTTTAACTTCGGGATTAATTGGGAAAAATTAAATAAAATCACATCTTTCTAAGATAACATGATATTTTATAATTCAATTTTATATGGTTCAGGATCACCCGTAAACAACACGAGAAGATTAATCATAAGATCCCATGATTGTACGCAACACGTCATTTGACAACACCGGTACTTTATGTACGCAACACGTCATTTGACAACACCGGTACCGTGGGTCAAGATTAATCTCGACCAATACATATACGATGGGGTATTATTTATTTCGTTGGGGGTTTTATTTATTTCATTGCGGGTATATTAAACATCTAAAAATGAACAATTAAAATTGAATTACTAACAACGAACTACTAACTACGGACTAAGGAATTATTCAAAGTATTAAAAGTATAACAAGTATATATATGTGACGTTTGTTTAAAAAGAAAAGGTATTGATATATTATATATGGATAGGTTCGTGATATCAACCGGAGACCAAGTCAAATTATATATATATATATCTTCAAGACGAAAGTGAGTATATAGTCCCACTTTTAAACTCTAAATATTTCGGGATGAGAATACATGTATTTTATGTTTTACTATATGGACACAAGTAACTGAAAAATATATTCTACGTTGAGTTGTACCACTGGCATACTTCCCTGTAGCTTGGTAATTAATATTTACAGCGGTATTGTAAACGCGAATCCTGTTGATAGATCTATCGGGCCTGACAACCCCAACCGGACTGGACGACCAGTATTCAACGGTTGCACAGTACTTCGTTTCGTGACTACACTTGGTACAGTGTAGTAAGATTTCATATTAAAGGGAATATGCGACGTGATTAATTGTTAAGTATGGTTACCAAGTGCTCAACCACTTAGAATATTTTTATTAAACTGTTTATATACGAAATCTTGTGGTCTATATATATATTGCTGCCGGCACTAAACCTATATCTCACCAACTTTATGTTGACCTTTTAAAACATGTCTATTCTCAGGTGATTTCTAAAAGCTTCCGCTGCATTATGTTGAATTTGAGCAGGATCTTGCGTACGCATATTTGTGTCAAAAATAAGACTGCATATCCAAGAACTTGTGTTGTAAAATATGCTAGAAATCGTGTTGTTATCATCATTTGTAAAGTTTGTAAGTCGAAGATTATCGCTAAACGATAATCATCTTTATTTCGTCCAAAGCTTGTATCAAAAATAAGAATCATGGTTTGTAATGTATAATATATGCAGTTTTTCTTTTAAAAATGTCGCATATAGAGGTCAATACCTCGCAATGAAATCATACGTTATCTAACACGTTCTTACGGTTAAGGACGGGTTATGACAATAAAACTGAGATAAAAGAAAAAAAAAATTATATCAGCTCTTGAGCTGCTGCCGCTGTCACGGGTTTAAAAAAAATTGATTATGATTTTTGGAGCGTTTTGGAAAAATGTTATAACATAAAGTAAGTTTCAAATTACTCGTAAAATCTATTGGAATTGTCAATTTATCTAAAATCATAACAAAGAACACGAATTCGATCAAAGAAAATTTGTTTGACTTTTTACTTCTAATCTTTGACTTAAAAATTGAGATTCGATAGTACGAATTGAAAACTAAGATTTTGCAGAAAGATTGCTTGGATAATTCCTAATAAGACTGCACTTTTAGATTTTGAAAAATAACTCGAATTCAAAGTATGTGATTTTGAGTTCTTAACAGGGGTACCGTAAATAAATAAAAAAAATCTATTTACTATATGAGTCTTGTTTAGGATTATTGTAAATGTTATTGAGGATGAAAGAAGTGAATGAATTCGCCCTTAACACTGCACAATCGTTGTTTAAGTATTAAAAGTAGTAGACAGAATTGAAGGAGCAAGAATATAGATAAATTAGGAGGAAGAAAATTAAAAAGCTTGACCCTGATGGTTAACAAATTTTTAGAAGTTGTCTGTGATTTGAGGTCTACCATATTCCATTTACTTAGGCAAAATTTAACAGAATACCAAGATTTATGTATATGTAATTTTGTATAATAATCTTTATTTTATGTATATATACATATTCATATATATCTATATTTGTATATCATGTTTACATATCTAAATTTGTATTTTATATGTATACAACGTACATATATAATTAGGTATCAGCATATATGTATATATATATATATATATATATATATATATATATATATATATATATAATTGAAAGTTGTATATGTGTATGTTTAATTTATAGTTAATAAATATTAATACTAATTCCATTATCATTTATAATAATACTAATAGTAATTATATTTATAAGATTTATAAGATTTATAGAAAATAATAATAATACCATTAATAAAAAAAATGTATAAAATGTTAATAATAATAATAATTTACAATGATAGTAATAGTTCTTAATGATAATAATAGCAATATTTAATAATACTAATATTAATAATTAAAATTATAATTTTACTGCTAGCTTTAATGATATTCACAATAATAATAATATAACAAATCAATTGTATCAAATTTATAATACTGATATTAATAATATTTATGAGAGTATTAATATTAACATAACTATCATGTTTTAACTTGTATCATATATTACTTATGTACTATTTAATAATCATATAATAATTTTTATTAAATATTTATTATTTATAAATTTTATATATTTTATATATTTTACAATATACATATAATAATAATTATCTTATAGAAATCATATATGTTTATATATATGATTTATTTTAAAATACACATAATTATTTTATATCTTATTTTTACATATTTCATTTTAATGTTTAAGTTATATTTTATAATTTCAACTTACTATATATACATACATTTATTTAATTATATATATATATATATATATATATATATATATATATATATATATATATTATTTACAATTATTTGTTCATGAATCGTCGGAACAGTCAAAGGTCAAATGATCTCATGAAAATAGTTCAAAACATTTGAGACTCAGTTTAATAGACTTTGCTTATCGTATCGAAATCAAATAAGATTCAAGTTTAAATTTGGTCGGAAATTCCCGAGTCATCACAGTACCTACCCGTTAAAGAAATTTCGTTCCGAAATTTGAGTGAGGTCGTCATGGCTAACAATAAATATGTTGTTCTTGACGAATATAAGCTGATAAATAGAGTTTTTATCATTACAGAATAATACAGATAAAATAATTCGATTATTCGAAGAGCACGAATGAAACTATCATGAGAGAGGTCCCAACGGTTATCGTCCACCTTCGCCCAAAAACTTGCCCAAATTTTTAGCCGTTAGTAAAATAAAAATAAAAATTTCAACGGCTATCCCAACGGTCACTTTTACACTATAAAAACACCAACCATATACTTCATTTTATACACTCAAACATATATTTCTTTATATTTCCACCTTTCTCAAAATTAAAAATCAAACACTCCCAAACAGCAAAAATGTTAACACTTCCCCCAATGATTGTTTCATTCGATGTTCATTACGGAGGTGATTTCTGTAATCAAATGAAGGAATATAAGTGGGGCGACAGTATTTCGTTTGAAGATATCGACATTCGTGATGTTGGTTTACAAGACTTGCTATCCTTTCTGAAGGAAAAAGTTCCGTGTGAATTCACGTCTGTGTTCTTTTATAAAGACGATTATGATGCGGATTGTAAGGCAAGTTTTCTGTGTACCGATGATCAATGGTACTTTATAAAAGATACCAATGAAGATCGCGGTAAACGCATTTCTTTGTATGCGGTTCTAGAAGATGAAGAGACGTTGGGTTATTGTTACCTCGATGAATCAGTTGAAGCAGCAGTTGAGGCATCAAGAGAAATACCGATGTCTCCAGAGTACCTCACGGATGGTGAAATGACTGGTGAACACTACTTTGCAGATGACAAGTGACGACGACGAGTAGTTTGATTGTAATCTTTTAATTTTTAATCGTCGTGATGTTTTAATTTTTAATTATTGTAATTTCAGTGTTGTTGTCGAGTTTTATATCTTCCTTTATGTTTCGGAGCTCTTCGTCTTTTTAATCTCCTCTCGATCTTTAGTAAAACGAGTAATGGTCTAGAATTTGTAAGTATGGAGTTTCGAATGAATTTAATGTTATAATCAAGAAAGAATGTAATAGCACGATTTGATTTGTCAAATTACCAGAATCATTGAGAATAGAGCTATCAAGAATATACTTTCTTGATATGTTCAGAAGTTAATTAGAACGAAAGAGTTATGTAACATGACACATAATGGTGGTATGATTTACTGTGAACCATCATGTCCCATTAGAACTCAGCATGACTTACTGTAATATAATCACGTTGATCAAGTGTCATTATATTATACTAACTCATGCATCAGTTCCCAACATTACTTCAATAACATTCATATTTTAAGCTCGAAATTTTACAGAATATAGAAACTAACAGTTTCTATATGATGTAACACTGATAGCACGAAGAGATAAATGATTTCAGATAGTATTAGTTTAAAAAATATATTCAGAAGTATCGGGGATATTTATAATGAAAGATACGATAATATCTTTGAATATCTAAGATCAGAGGATGATGGAGACTATTGTCCGCAAGGGTTTAGAGTAATGAGCAAAATATTCGCTAAAGACTTTAGCAGACATTGAATCATTTAGATTCTTTGAAGTCAAACTTATTCTTTGTGATTTGTCCACGGCTTCTTTCATAGTTTAGCATAATCCGCTTTTCGGTACTAAATTCTCTATTGAATGTTTCCAATATATTGATACACAGGAAGCACGAAGAGGTATATAATTTCGGACTAGAATATTTTTGAAAATATCCTCAGAAATATCGAAGATATTGATGATGATATTTTGGAATTTCTAAGTTCGATGGTTGATGGAGAAGGATTTTCCGCAAGATTTTAACATGATTTCGGAGCAAGATAATCTCTAAAGATTTCATCGGATTCGGAATTACCTGAACTCTTTGAATATAGGGTTTGGTCCTTGTATTTGTCCTTGGTCCCCTTCGTGGTTAGCTCAATCCGTTTTCCAGTTCCATCTTTTCTGAGCTTTTCCAACATACTATTCTTTATCATCAAAGTTCCGATGATTAAGGTCGTTTACGGTTGTCTATGGTTTCTGCTGCTTCATTCAACTTTTTCAACATTCATAGTATTGATTTGTGACCGAGTGTTTTTTAGAATTTCATAATGAAAGTTCATATTTCTAAGAGATAAATGTTATATGTTTACATATAACTGTTGATGTAGACATGCTGCGAGATTTTAAAATACTGATTGCTGATTCCCAGTAGTTGATATGACAATTATTGTTACAGGATGTAGGAGAGTACATGATGGGGTTTTAATGAATAAGTAAAATGTCTTTTCGAAGAGGCTTAAGTTGAAGGTTAATGAAGTTTTAGATAAGTTTACTGCTGATGTGGCGAGATATGAAGGGTTCCCCGGTAACAATGATGAAGGGGTAATCTTTATAATAAGGTTTATTCGAATGAAAATTTGAAGTTGACTTGCTGGAGCTGTGACAAAATTGCCTAATTTGAAAAGGAATTGCAAAGTTATTTTTGGTAATAACAACTCCCAAAGAGTTAGCACAGATACGTTTTAAACATTTACTCAGGTTCCGAGTGTTTTCAGGTGCATAACTATATGCATCAATCTTTTCTTCCGTAGATGAAGTGTGGTTGGTTCATCCTCTCGATTGAGGTGTTTTCAAGAATCATGAAAGGTTTGATCGCAGATTGTAATCGTCGAAATACAAATGAGGTTTAAGATGAAATCAAGTGGCAAACTTGAAGAATTGTTTAGTTTCATATGTTATAAACAATATTTTAATTCATTTTAATTGTCCAATATTATTAGTCCATAGTCGATAGTCCACAGTCGATAGTCCACAGTTGACAGTCCAATAATGCATATATAATTTAATATATAATATTCGAATTAATTAATACGTGTCGTGACCCGTATACGTCTCAGACTCGATCACAACTCAAAGTATATATATTATTATAGAATCAACCTCAACCCTGTATAGAGAACTCGATCATTACTGCATATAGAGTGTCTATGGTGATTCCAAATAATATATATATAGATGTGTCGATATGATATGTCAAAACTTGTATACGTGTCCCGATATTTAAAGTACGTAAAATAAATAACAGAAATTAAATGATGATAAATAAAATTGCGAGAATATAAATTGCGATAAAATAAATTGCGATAATTAAATTGCGATAAATAAAATGTAATACGGAATTAACAGTTAGCTAGGAACAGTTAGCTAGGATTTTGTTAGCGTGGTTTCTTAATAAAATTTAATATTGTTAATTAGTCTGTTTCTAATCAATTTTTATTGTGTCCATTATTTCTTCATTATGCCACTTGTTGGATTCTGATAGGTCAAAATCCAAATATGAAATTGAATTTGAATGATAATAGTTATTCTTTGGTGAACGGATACGTATCTCGGTGGTTGTAAATAGGATAGTGAATAACTGTTGAATCGGATTCGAAGAATATACAGTGTAACTTATTAATTTGAAATTTAAATATTCCTCGGGTATTACCTACCCGTTAAAATATTTTCACCATTAATGGTTTGTACAAAAGAACTTTTAATTACAATCTTTATAAAAATATACTTACATATATATTTTCTTCAGATGTAATCATAGATTTAATGAGTCAATATGATATTAAACTCATTTGATTTTAGGTTTGAGCTAGAATAAATAATCTCTAAGACTTTAGAGATTACATAATCGCTATGTAAAACGAAGGTAAATGATGTAGAACATTACGTAGGACAATGATTATGCTCAAGGTACAGAATGAGATGTTGAAGCGTGTGTTGTTGATGGTACTGTTGGTGCTGGTGATGTTGCTGAAGCTGGTATGTTTTGTACCATATTTCTCAAAGCTACAACTCGGTTGCGAAGTTCATTGACTTATTACTCCGGAATGATTGTCGAAAGGAACGAGCGAATGAATAAGGTTTAGAATTGTTGATAGAATATAATCTTGTCGAGTTACCCTGGAAATGAGACTGAAAATGGTGTCTCGAACAGGTTCGCCGGTAACCGCTTCAGGTTCATTGTCAAGAGGTGAATTCGGTTGGTGGAAGGAATTGCGTTATGCGTGTTTCCATTAATTAAGTCGACTACGAACCCATCAGATGAATTGTTAATGGCTGATTGGTCGATTCATGCAGGTGACGCTGTTTTCGGAGCTTAGGTGAACATCTATGTCGGAATAGCTGTCGGAATAACTATCGGAATAGCTATCGAAATCTGAGGAACTCAAACTGGTTGAGGTATTCATCTCGTACGATCAGATGAAGGATTTTCGATAAGAAATAGATTATAGGATGTAGATTAGTACCCTGCAATACATAATTTACATATGCATATATAATACTAAAATCCCATAAGTTACGGAGGAATCTACGAAAGTTGTCAGGTAAAGTTAACAATAACATATATGCTAAGATATGAATTTATCTATACACTGTCTATGCAATAGAGGCAGTAAGACGTGTCTAGACCAAGAGTGATAAGCAAGTGGTTCCCTGAGAATGATAAGCAGGTAATTTTTGACACAAAATGATAAGCAAAACTTTTGACATGCAGACACGGTCGAAGTCCAGACCCACTAATGCATCCTAACGACTTATCAATTAGACACACTAAGGCAGACCTGGTTCACTAAGACCACCGCTCTAATACCAACTATGAGGACCCGTTCTAATCTATCCAGACGAAGTTCATATCGATTATAAACGATTCCCAACAGTTGATTACATCGCGAGGTACCTGACCTCTATATGATACATTTTACAAACATTGCATTCGTTTTTAAAAGACAAACTTTTCTTTACATCGACAGTTGAAAGACATGCATACCATTTCATAATATATCCAAATATAATTGACTTAATAATAATCTTGATGAGCTCAACGACTCGAATGCAACATCTTTTGAAATATATCATGAATGACTCCAAGTAATGTCTCTAATATGAGCTGATGCACAGCGGAAGATTTCTTTCATACCTGAGAATAAACATGCTTTAAAGTGTCAACCCAAAAGTTGGTGAGTTCATTAGTTTAACATAAATAATCATTTCATGATTTTAATAGACCACAAGATTTCATATTTCCATTTCTCATAAACATACGTCCCATACATAGAGACAAAAATATCATTCATATGGATTGAACACCTGGTAACCGACATTCAAAATATACATATAAGAATATCCCCATCATTCAGGGATCCTCCTTCGGACATGATATAAATTTCGAAGTACTAAAGCATCCGGGACTTTGGATGGGGCTTGTTGGGACCGATAGATCTATCTTTAGGATTCGCGTCAATTAGGGTGTCTGTTCCCTAATTCTTAGATTACCAGACTAAAAAGGGGCATATTCGGTTTAATAATCCAATCATAGAATGTAGTTTCGATCACTTGTGTCTATTTCGTAAAACATTTATAATAGTTGCGCATGTATTCTCAGTCCCAAAAATGTAAAGAGTAAAAGGAAGCAAATGAAACTCACCTAATGTATTTTGTAGTAAAAATACATATAATGAAACTTGACAATGCAGGGTTGACCTTGGATTCACGAACCTATATCATTTGTATATATATTAAGATGTATAATCGTATTCGAACAAAATTATAACTCGGATTATATATTATACTTGTTTAGTTTGTGTATATATTTAAAATGTTTAATATCTATATATTTGGTTATATTAATATATATATATATATATATATATATATATATATATATATATATATATATATATATATATATATATATATATATATATATATATATATATGGTTAGTATTATATGAAAATATTCTTAATTCGTTATATATAATTATTTATATAAATAATGTTATTATATTTGATATGTGATTTATAAACTATTAATATGATTATAATATATGTAATAAGTATATTTTAGGTACAAAATATTTATTTGTAACGAAAATGATGGTTTTTATAATAATGATATTGATACTAAATATAATAAAAGTCCTAATTGTAACTATAATCATATTAACCATAAATGATACTTAATACTTGTTTTAGAAATAATAATAATATTAAAAGTTATAATTAATACTAATAATAATAACAATAATAATTATAATCATAACAACAACATTAATAATAATAATAATAATAGTTATATTTGTAATTATAATTATGATAATAACAATAAATGGTAACCACTTGTTTTAGTAATAAATATAATAATAACAATAATATTTGTATTAACAATAATCACTAATAATAATACTAATGATAATAATAATAGAAATATTAGAAAACTACCTCAATGTAATAAGTCTCAAAAAAACGCCCACGCCCGGGCTCGAACCCATGACCTCTCGCTACCCGTCAACACTTCTAACCAACTGGTCGTTACTATTTTTCTGATTAAACAGAAACTGAAAAAAAATATATAACCCATTAATCTATCTGTCTCTCTTATCCTCCTTCTTCTTTTCAATAAAACCCACAGAAGTAGTTTATATTACGAATCATCACTCATGATTTAGTTTTGCTAATGAACAGAAAATCACAGATGGGGACATCTTGATTTTATAAAACTGTGATAAAAGAAAAAAAAAATTATATCAGCTCTTGAGCTGCTGCCGCTGTCACGGGTTTAAAAAAAATTGATTATGATTTTTGGAGCGTTTTGGAAAAATGTTATAACATAAAGTAAGTTTCAAATTACTCGTAAAATCTATTAGAATTGTCAATTTATCTAAAATCATAACAAAAGAACACGAATTCGATCAAAGAAAATTTGTTTGACTTTTTACTTCTAATCTTTGACTTAAAAATTGAGATTCGATACTATGAATTGAAAACTAAGATTTTGCAGAAAGATTGCTTGGATAATTCCTAATAAGACTGCACTTTTAGATTTTGAAAAACAACTCGAATTCAAAGTATGTGATTTTGAGTTCTTAACAGGGGTACCGTAAATAAATAAATAAAAAAAATCTATTTACTATATGAGTCTTGTTTAGGATTATTGTAAATGTTATTGAGGATGAAAGAAGTGAATGAATTCACCCTTAACACTGCACAATCGTTGTTTAAGTATTAAAAGTAGTAGACAGAATTGAAGGAGCAAGAATATACACAAATTAGGAGGAAGAAAATTAAAAAGCTTGACCCTGATGGTTAACAAATTTTTGGAAGTTGTCTGTGATTTGAGGTCTACCATATTCCATTTACTTAGGCAAAATTTAACAGAATACCAAGATATATGTATATGTAATTTTGTATAATAATCTTTATTTTATGTATATATACATATTCATATATATCTATATTTGTATATCATGTTTACATATCTAAATTTGTATTTTATATGTATACAACGTACATATATAATTAGGTATCAGCATATATGTATATGTATATATATATATATATATTTATATATATATATATATATATATATAATTGAAAGTTGTATATGTGTATGTTTAATTTATAGTTAATAAATATTAATACTAATTCCATTATCATTTATAATAATACTAATAGTAATTATATTTATAAGATTTATAAGATTTATAGAAAATAATAATAATACCATTAATATAAAAAATGTATAAAATGTTAATAATAATAATAATTTACAATGATAGTAATAGTTCTTAATAATATAATAATAATTTTTATTAAATATTTATTATTTAAAATTTTATATATTTTACAATATACATATAATAATAATTATCTTATAGAAATCATATATGTTTATATATATGATTTATTTAAAATACACATAATTATTTTATATCTTATTTTTACATATTTCATTTTAATGTTTAAGTTATATTTTATAAATTCAACTTACTATATATACATACATTTATTTAATTATATATATATATATATATATATATATATATATATATATATATATATATATATATATATATATATATATATATATATATATATATATTTACAATTATTTGTTCATGAATCGTCGGAACAGTCAAAGGTCAAATGATCTCATGAAAATAGTTCAAAACATTTGAGACTCAGTCTAATAGACTTTGCTTATCGTATCGAAATCAAATAAGATTCAAGTTTAAATTTGGTCGGAAATTCCCGGGTCATCACAGCTAATAGCAATTATAGGTACAAATTTGTCAACGAAGGTTTTTTAGCTCTAAAATATGTGTAAATATATATTTATATACATAAAAGTCAACGTTAGTCAACATTCGTTTCGACCCAGTCTCGGCCTTGTTTTTTCCGTTGCGACGTTTTGAAGTCGCTACCGTTTCGGCCCCTCTCGCGTCTTTTTCAACCTTGGTACTGAGTAACGGAAATGGGATTTTATATGTTTAGAAGTTGCACCCAAAGTTACTCGTTTACATTCTCTTCTCCAATATTGATCACTTAAATAAAAGGACAAAATTGCCCATTTCGTCCCTGTGTTTTTTACATTATGTTCGTTTGGTCCCTGTATTTTATTTTCTGCATTTTTCATCCTTAAAAACATTTTAAAGTCCCAATTTCATCCCTCACATGGACTATCCACGTAATCTTCAACTAATTAAATTACAAAAATCAATTAAATTACAAATAAATTAATTTGATCGAACAACAAATAAAAGGATACAACAACTATCAATAGCTTATGATATACAAGGATAAAAAATAAAAATAAAAAATAATATAATCCTAAGACAATGAAATTAGGTGTAATTGTGAAAACCAAACGTTCGGCTAACAATTTGTGAACCTGTCAAGCAAGAAGTTTGTTTATGTTGGTTCTTTTAATTATGTTCCCACTTATTATAATAATGTAAATATATTATATAACTAGCCAAGAGCCCGTGCGTTGCATGGAAGACCCTAATAAAACTAAGTATAAAATTTTAACAAACGAAAAATGAACATAACAACGTCAATATAAAACATCACACTTGATATGTAAACAAACAATGATTTTATTCAATCAATGCATTCAAGTTCTTCTAAGGATTGTTGTAAAGATTAATATAGAAAGCACGTTTACTAAAGTCGTAGTTGAATAACCATTTGGATCCAGGTTTGAGACTATTTTGTTCAATGAAATGGTTAAATCCGATCCTTAATTATATTTAATGGTTGTTACAAACATAAAACAGATAAAAAGCATGCTCCTTAATGAGGTAACTGAATAAACATTTTGTGCCAGGATTTAGTCGATTTTCTTTTCAGAAACGGCTAAATCCAAAAGACACACATAGGTTTGGTTTTTTCTTTGACTTCTCTTGTTTCAATCTCCATTTGTACTTGCGTGTTTTTGAGTAATTGAGGCACGTTACTCTTTTACCACTATGTAGACCTGGAAGAAACATCATGTGGTTTGGAAGACGCTACAAAAAAACAAAAGACATATGTAGATGCATGTCACATACCTTAGAGCAACTTGTGGATTTGTGCCACAATCACTAAACTGTATTAAATTGTGTATGTACCGATAGAAGGAATACTGCTGACAACTTCTCCAAATTTGAACAAAGTTCGGCAGCGCGTTGCTGCGGTGCGTTCATTACATAACTTTTGTAGTGTTAATTTGGCATTAATTATGTTGTATATCTTAAGAAATAGCCGTGGGCGTATCTTTTATGTATCACAACTACAATGACAACCTCCAACGCAAAAGAATCTGTAAAACCATTACAAAGAAATCACAATTAGCTATCAAACACATAGAAAACATGCATGATCAGTTTTACATTTATGTTGACATATATATAAATGTCAGATAGAATGTTGAAATTAAAGTGTATAATATGGTATACTGCTGGATTGAATCATTGATTAGTAAATTTATTTAGTTACTATGTTCAACTAATGAGATCGCAAAGTAGGAGTGTTGTTTTTATCAAAATGGTAAAACCTTCCCATTGATGACTCAAAATTTAAAATAACTAACCTGGGCTGACCCAATTCATACCAAAAGCTTATAATGAAATTTTAGACTTGTTGGTGACTTTCGTTTCACAAGATTAGGCATATGGGTCAAAATAAGCACGTATGACCCAAATTGGTTATAAATTCCGATTTTAACCAAAATATGCCCATAGCTTCATATTCGACTTTATGATGTGAATTCGAAGTAACGTGTTGGATAGCCGATCGCAGGTATGTTCTAGAATGATGTTTGCAAACCAAACAGAAGGAACCTCATTATGTTCATGATTTTATATATATTTCCTTAACCGATATTGTTATGTTGTCATACACATTCGTTACTCCTGCGACACAAATAAGGAAAAAATAACAATTAGAATATAAGAATAACCATAAAACCCAATGCACACAATAATAATAACACATCTACATTAAATATAAATAAATGCCAAGCCATTATCATCACTTCTGCGCTCTGGCCAAATAAGGTAGTGACACATCCGAGTATAGTGTAGTGACCCGAACTTTTCCATGTTTATATATATTAAATGAAATTGATATTTACATGATTAAGTGTTTCCAATATGTTAAACAATCAAACTTGTTAAGACTTGATTAATTGAAATAGGTTTCATATAGACAATTGACCACCCAAGTTGACCGGTGATTCACGAACGTTAAAACTTGTAAAAACTATATGATGACATATATATGATTATATATATAGTTAACATGATATTATGATAAGTAAGTATCTCATTAGGTATTTTAACAATGAGTTATATACATAAAATTGTGTTTATTGAATTAAGAAACTCGAAACGGTATATATAACGATTATCGTTATAACAACGTCTAACTAATTACATATGAATCATATTAAGATATTGTTACACTATGTTTAATCATGATAAATGATAAGTAAACATGTCATTAAGTATGTTAACAATGAACTACATATGTAAAACAAGACTACTAACTTAATGATTTCGAAACGAGATATATATAACGATTATCGTTGTAACGACATTTAAATGTATATATATCATATTAAGATATATTAATATATCATAATATCATGATAATATAATAATTTAACATCTCATTAGATATAATAAACATTGGGTTAACAACATTTAACATGATCGTTAACCTAAAGGTTTCAAAACAACACTTACATGTAACGACTAACGATGACTTAACGACTCAGTTAAAATGTATATACATGTAGTGTTTTAATATGTATTCATACACTTTTGAAAGACTTCAAGACACTTATCAAAATACTTCTACTTAACAAAAATGCTTACAATTACATCCTCGTTCAGTTTCATCAACAATTCTACTCGTATGCACCCGTATTTGTACTCGTACAATACACAGCTTTTAGATGTATGTACTATTGGTATATATACTCCAATGATCAGCTCTTAGCAGCCCATGTGAATCACCTAACACATGTGGGAACCATCATTTGGCAACTATCATGAAATATCTCATAAAATTACAAAAATATTAGTAATCATTCATGACTTATTTACATGTAAACAAAATTACACATCCTTTTTATCTAATCCATATACCAACGACCAAAAACACCTACAAACACTTTCATTCTTCAATTTTCTTCATCTAATTGATCTCTCTCAAGTTCTATCTTCAAGTTCTAAGTGTTCTTCATAAATTCTACAAGTTCTAGTTTCATAAAATCAAGAATACTTCCAAGTTTACTAGCTCACTTCCAATCTTGTAAAGTGATCATCCAACCTCAAGAAATCCTTGTTGTTTACAGTAAGATATCATTCTAAATCAAGGTAATATTCATATACAAACTTTGATTCACTATAACTATAACTATCTTAACTCGAGTGATAATCTTACTTGAACTTGTTTTTGTGTCATGATTCTACTTCAAGAACTTTCAAGCTATCCAAGATCCTTTAAAGCTAGATCATTTCTTGTCACTTCTAGTAGGTTTACCTACTAAACTTGAGGTAGTAATGATGTTGATAACATCATTCGATTCATATATATAAAACTACCTTATTCGAAGGTTTAAACTTGAAATCACTAGAACATAGTTTAGTTAATTCTAAACTTATTCGCAAACAAAAGTTAATCCTTCTAACTTGACTTTTAAAATCAACTAGACACATGTTCTATATCTATATGATATGCTAACTTAATGATTTAAAACCTGAAAACACGAAAAACACCGTAAAACCGGATATACGCCGTCGTAGTAACACCGCGGGCTGTTTTGGGTTAGTTAATTAAAAACTATGATAAAATTTGATTTAAAAGTTGTTCTTCTGGGAAAATGATTTTTCTTATGAACATGAAACTATATCCAAAAATCATGGTTAAACTCAAAGTGGAAGTATGTTTTCAAAATGGTCATCAAGACGTCGTTCTTTCGACTGAAATGACTACCTCTTACAAAAATGACTTGTAACTTATATTTCTGACTATAAACCTATACTTTTTCTGTTTAGATTCATAAAATAGAGTTCAATATGAAACCATAGCAATTTGATTCACTCAAAACGGATTTAAAACGGAGAAGTTATGGGTAAAACAAGATTGGATATTTTTTGATTGTTGTAGCTACGGAAAATATTGTAACAAATCTATATTAATCATATACTAGCTAACTCATATTGTATTATACATATATTCTAATATATTATGTAATCTTGGGATACCATAGACACGTATGCAAATGTTTTGACATATCATATTGACCCATGTATATATATTATTTGGAACAACCATAGACACTCTATATGCAGTAATGTTAGAGTTAGCTATACAGGGTTGAGGTTGATTTCAAATATATATATACTTTGAGTTGTGATCTAGCCTGAGACGTGTATACACTGGGTCGTGGATTGATTCAAGATAATATATATCAATTTATTTCTGTACATCTAACTTTGGACAACTAGTTGTAGGTTACTAACGAGGACAGCTGACTTAATAAACTTAAAACATCAAAATGTATTAAAAATATTGTAATTATATTT
The DNA here is from genome assembly GCF_046630445.1 of Rutidosis leptorrhynchoides. Lineage (NCBI taxonomy): Eukaryota > Viridiplantae > Streptophyta > Magnoliopsida > Asterales > Asteraceae > Rutidosis > Rutidosis leptorrhynchoides. Next base: position 344,723,062 of record NC_092333.1, read on the forward strand.
TAAACATACTTTGATATATATGTACATATTTTTTATAGGTTCGTGAATCGACCAGTAGCCAAGTCTTACTTCCCGACGAAGTAAAAAATCTGTGAAAGTGAGTTATGGTCCCACTTTTAAAATCTAATATTTTGGGATGAGAATACATGCAGTTTTATAAATGTTTTACCAAATAGACACAAGTAATTGAAACTACATTATATGGGTGAATGATCGAAGCCGAATATGCCCCTTTTGCTTGGTAACCTAAGAATTAGTAAACCGATCTACTAATTGACGCGAATCCTAAAGATAGATCTATTGGGCCTAACGAACCCCATCCAAAGTACCGGATGCTTTAGTATGGGATGTATTGAAATATGAAATCTTGTGGTCTATTATTATGATTTGATAATATATAGGTTAAACCTATAACTCACCAACATTTTTGTTAACGTTTTAAGCATGTTTATTCTCAGGTGATTATTAAGAGCTTCCGCTGTTGCATACTAAAATAAAGACAAGATTTGGAGTCCATGCTTGTATGATATTGTGTAAAAACTGCATTCAAAAAACTTATTTTTGATGTAATATATTCTTAAAGTAAACCATTATGTAATGGTCGTGTGTAAACGGTATATTTTAGATTATCATTATTTGATAATCTATGTAATGCTTTTTAAACCTTTATCGATAAAATAAAGGTTATGGTTGTTTTAAAAATGAATGCAGTCTTTGAAAGACGTCTCATATAGAGGTCAAAACCTCGTGACGAAATCAATTAATATGGAACGTTTATAATCAATATGAACGGGACATTTCTATTGGTATCCGAGCGTTGGTGTAACAACCCAAACCAACCCGCGAACAAACCACGTGAAAATACAAAATAAAAAAAAAATTCCTGTGCAGCATACCCGCGCGGCGCGCCAGGTAGGGGCGCGGCGCGCCAAAGTGGACTGTCCGGAAAGTCTCAAAATGCGAAAAAGATTGACTAGTTCCCGACACTTTTAGACGAAACGCTTTTTACCATACATCCAAATATGTAAAACTAACTTGTTTCAAATATCAAATCAATGTTTTACAGGCGGGGCCCACATCGGCCGTTTTACGAGTTTAATACAATTTACGAGTTTCGACCACCAATAAGTTTAAGTTCCAAACTACACAATGAGCATGGCGTTTGGGATTAAACTACCCAACTATCAGTCAAACTCCAAGAGCTACTAAAGCCAAAAGCATCCCCTAGCATCAAGCGGGATCTCTAGTCCAAAACGATGCCCTTACCCTTGTCCAAAACCGAACCTATAAAATGGTAAACAATGAGAGGGTAAGCAAAGCTTAGTGAATGCAATAATTATACATACATATATATAACCCATCTATTTGCAATCACAATTACCGAATACCTTGTACGAACTTGAAACTCAAATTAGCATAACATCATACCCGAAATACTTAACAAGTCGCACATTATCACAAAACCGCATTAGCATATACTCATCACAATATATTTAAACAATATGCCAAACAATCAAAAATCTCAATATGGTTAACCATAACGCTATGGTGCTACCGGCTCGTGGTTCACACCATACGCAATTGAGTCATACTCTTTTATAGTGCTACCGGCTCGTGGTTCACACTCGATGCTACCGGCTCGTGGTTCACATCTTAGTTTATAGTGCTACCGGCTCGTGGTTCACACTCGATGCTACCGGCTCGTGGTTCACATCTTAGTTTATAGTGCTACCGGCTCGTGGTTCACACTCGATCACACACATGTTATGGCACTACCGGCTCGATGGTTCATACCATAACACCCACAAATAAATATGTCATATACACATACGTATAATTACTCCACTCACCTTAGAGTCTTCGTGAAAAGATACCCGAGCTTGCGAAACCTCAAAGTAACATACCTATCACATTATACATATTATCAAACGCAAACTCAAGTCGGTCAACCAATTCTTTCACCATTCCTAAGTCATTTTGACCCAAAGTGCAATCCCGACCCATTTTGCACCATTAACCCTAATAATGGGTCAACTTCACCAAAAACCCTAACTCTAGTCAAATATGGTCTTATTACATTTTTAAATCACCAATTTAACTCATTTTCACACATGCAAGACCACTTAGGTCATTAAAGACCCATTTGACCCATTTCAAGGTCAACACACCCATTTGGGTCATCCATGCCCAATTAACACCCATTAAATATCATTGAAGTGTTCTAGTACTTTAACTAACTAATTAGGTTCATAAACATAAATTAACACTTTGAAAACCCTAATTAGTTACCTTTGAGTCTTCATGACCCAAAATCACCCAAAACGCCCAAATTACTAGCAAGTGGGTTTTGTGTGCATCACTAACCCAAACCCTAACCCTTAATGCAATTAAAGTAAGAATCTAGGTTTTAGAACTTACCAACACAATCACTACGTAGCTAGCGACTAGATGAACGACTTTAGAACTCGCACAAAGACCCGATTCAACCTCCTTTACCCTTTAATGAAGCTTTCTCACTCAAGAAATGCACTCTCTCACTAGAATTGAATTGGAGAGGATAAGGTGGTTGTGAATGGAGTTAATGAGCTCCCAAAACTGATCTAAGGCATTAAATTCGGACCCCAAGGTGATTTTACCAAAATGCCCTCAAAATATCTAATTAAAAAGAAAAGGGGAATCTGTCACAGACAGATGGCGCGGCGCGCCACCTAGCCGCGCGGCGCGCCACCTCCCAGTTCAGCATCTTTTGTCTTTTTAATTATGTGCAACAAAAACCCCAAACTTGAGTAACTCATATACACATATGTACACTACGAATATTCGGGTCTTACAACTCTTCCCCACTTATTCGGATTGCGTCCTCGCAATCCAAGCCGCATGACACGAGGGAAGATAAACTAACACGAACTCTTCGGGCTCCCAAGTGAACTCGGAACCTTTACTTCGTCGCCATTGAACCTTGAAAGTTCTCACCTCTTTATTTCTCAACATTTTCACCTTCTCGTCAAGGATAGTAATCGGTTCCTCGACATATTCTAACTTGTTGTTTAGCTCGATCTCATCTAAAGGCATCTATGAGGAATCATCTGCAAGACACTTACGGAGGTGGGAAACATGAAATGTATTATGGATCCCCGTAAGCTCTTCGGGTAATTCCAATCGATAAGCAACTTCACCAACACGAGCTAAAACTTTGAATGGCCCAATAAACCGAGGAGCTAACTTTCTCCGTTTTCGAAATCGAATAATACCCTTCCATGGTGAAACCTTAAGCATCACCATATCGCCTTCTTGGAACTCAATCAATCGCCTACGTCTATCGGCATATGACTTTTGCCTATCTTGAGCCTTCTTCAAATGTTCCCGAATCAAATCGATCTTGCTATTGGTCTCTAAAACCAAATCGGTACTCTCGATCTCTCTTTGACCCACTTCTCCCCAACAAACGGGAGTTCGACACCTACGCCCATAAAGCATCTCGTAAGGTGGCATCCCGATACTAGTATGATAACTATTATTGTACGAGAATTCCACCAAAGGCAAATGCTCATCCTAACTACCACCGAAGTCAATGATGCACGCTCGCAGCATATCTTCCAAAGTTTGATTCGTACGTTCGGTTTGACCGTCCGTTTGAGGATGATACGCCGTGTTCAACTTCAATTGCGTACCCATATCTTCATGAAACTTTTCCCAAAACCGAGATGTAAAACGGGTATCTCGATCCAAAATAATAGATATAGGAACCCCATGTCGCGAGACCACTTCCTTGATAAACAACTTAGCCAAGGTCTCCGAAGATATCGCTTCTTTAATGGGAAGAAACAAAGCGCTTTTTGTCAATCGGTCAACTATAACCCAAATCGAATCGAATTGGGTTCTCGCCGTTTTAGGTAACTTTGTAATGAAATCCATGGTAATGTGCTCCCATTTCCATTTCGGGATTTCTAATGGTTGCAACTTACCATACGGCTTTTGGTGTTTGGCTTTTACTTGTAAACACATGACACATTGCTCAACATACTTCACAACATCACGTTTCATGCCCGGCCACCAATAATCTTTCTTCAAGTCATGATACATTTTTGTCGCGCCCGGATGAATGGAATATTTTGACTTATGTGCTTCATCAAGTAGCACCCGTCGGTAATCACCCATCTTAGGCACCCACACCCTTCCTTGGAAGGACAACAAACCATGCGAACCCATAGTAATAAACTCCGATTGGCCCACGATTCGCTCCGTATGCTTGTTGTGAACATAAGCCTCTATTTGAATCTCACCAAGCTTTTCAAGAAAATCGTTGGTAATAATCAAACGTAACGACCCCACTTTTATCGCTGGATGTTGACTCTTTCGACTCAACGCATCCGCGACCACATTCGCCTTACCCGGATGATAAAGTATTTCACAATCGTAGTCTTTCACCACATCCATCCACCTACGTTGGCGATAATTCAAATCTCGTTGATTAAAGAGATGTTTCAAACTCTTATGATCCGAATAAATCGTACACTTGACACCATACAAGTAATGGCGCCAAATTTTCAACGCATGCACTACCGCCGCCAACTCAAGATCATGAGTCGGATACCTCGTTTCATGTTCCTTTAATTGTCGAGAGGCATAAGTGATGACCTTACCTCTTTGCATTAGAACACACCCGAGACCATTTCAGGAAGCATCACAATAAACCACCATGTCTTCAACACCTTCCGGTAACACTAACACCGAAGCTTGACACAACTTCTCTTTTAACAATTAAAAAGCAATTTCTTGCTCGTTCTCCCAACCAAACCTCGCATTCTTCCTTGTCAATTTCGTCAATGGAGAAGCAATCTTAGAAAAGTCTTGGATAAACCGACGATAATAACCGGACAATCCGAGAAAACTTCGGATTTCCGTAGGCGTAGTCGGTCTTCCCCAACTCTTCACCGTTTCGATCTTCCCCGGATCTACTTGAATACCGTTTTCGTTCACAATATGACCAAGGAATTGAACTTCCCTTAGCCAAAATTCACATTTGGAGAACTTTGCATACAACTTCTCCTTTCGTAGCTTCTTCAATACTTCACGCAAATGATGTTCATGTTCGTTCATACTTTTCGAGTAGACTAGTATGTCGTCAATGAACACTATTACCGACTTGTCCAACATAGGTTGGCACACTCGGTTCATAAGATCCATGAATGCCGCCGGTTCATTCGTGAGACCAAAGGGCATAACTACAAACTCATAATGCCCGTAACGCGTTCGAAAAGCCGTTTTCTCTATGTCTTCCTCACGGACCCGCATTTGGTGATAGCCGGACCGTAGGTCGATCTTAGAGAAATACGTTGCTCCTTGAAGTTGATCAAATAAATCGTCAATCCTAGGTAATGGATAACGATTCTTGATCGTCACTTTATTCAACTCACGGTAATCAATGCACATACGCATACTACCATCTTTCTTCTTCACAAATAACACCGGAGCGCCCCACGGTGAAGCACTCGGTCGAATAAAAACCTTCTCGAGCAATTCTTGAATTTGCTTTAACAACTCTTGCGTCTCCGTTGGCGCTAAACGATAAGGAGTTTTAGCAATGGGGGTAGCCCCCGGAACTAACTCGATGCGAAATTCAACTTGTCTTTTCGCCGGAACACCCGGTAATTCGTCCGGAAAAACGTCTTCGAATTCACTAACAACCTTTCACAAATAGGTGGTGGCTCATTGCGAGTATCAACAACATGAGCAAGGAAAGCCATGCCACCGGTAACAACAATACGACGTGCCCGTGCAAAAGTGCATATCGGCACCGGTCTCCTTCGCTTATCACCATGAATAATTAACTCTCCCCCACTTAGGGTCTTCACATGAATAAACTTATCATGGCATGCAATATCGGCTCTATAACGATCGAGCCAATCCATACCAATGACAATATCAAAGTCGCCCAAGGTCATTGGAATAAGATCAATTTTAAAGGTTTCGGCACCAAAAACAACATCACAATTTTCACACACATCAACCACTAGCACCGTCTTGCCGTCCGCTATTTCGACTTCTATCGGACGACTTAACTTAGCTAACGGTCTATTAAGTTTAGGCACAAATTTAGGAGACACAAACGACAAATTTGCACCGCTATCGAAAAGAATCCTTGCCGGATTAGAATTAACCATGTAAGTACCTGAGACAACTTCGTGCGATTGTTTAGCTTCATCATTGGTCATCAAATAGTTGCGACCCCTAGCCGTACCTGTCGCCTTCTCTAACCGCTTCACATTATCATTTCACAAATCGGGACACTCCAGCTTCTTATGCCCCTCTTTACCACAATTAAAGCAAGTGATTTTGGTCGACGCCTTGGTGCAATCACGGGCCATGTGTCCTCTTTGATTACAATTATAACACGTGGGCCCGAAACCCCCGGAAGCACCCTTCTTAACACTATTAAAGCTTTCGGAGCCTTTCTTGGACTTCTTATTTGAGAAGTTCGAATGACTTGAACCCTCAAACTTCTTCTTTGAAAAGGTAAAATCGCTCTTTCTTGGCACCTCGCTCAAAACCCCGAGCAAATTCAAATAATTCGTCAAAAGACTTAGCCATACCCCGACTAATCTTACCCTTGTACTCATCATTTAAAGTGCGGTAGAAATCCTTCATTAGCTTGTGATCATCACCAACATACTCCGGGCAAAATCGAGTCTTTGCCAAGAAGGTAGACTTAAGAGTAACTAAGTCCATTGAACCTTGTTGCAAATGGTGCAACTCGTCCCGGATTCTATCGAGATCGGAAGAAGTTCGGTATTCCTTGAAAAACTCCTTCTTAAATTCTTCCCACGTCAAGCCCATACATTGTTCCTCACCATACAAGTTGATTTTATCATCCCACCTTAACTTAGCCTCTTCTCGTAGCATGCTAGAGCCATACCTCGCCTTCTTCTAGGGAGGACATTCCGAGGTACGGAAAGCTCCCTCGATGTCGGAGATCCAACATGTACTTTTTAAAGGATCTCGTACCCCATTAAACATCGAGGGTTGAGCGTCCTTGAAATTCTTGTAGTGGAAGTCCCGCCTTCCTTCACCTCCTTCACCACGAGGATAAATGTTTCTAGCATCAAGGGCCCCTTCGATAGTGGCCTTCATTCGTTCATTTATCAAATCGGTCACCTGCCCATCGACCGAATCTTGGAAGACTTTTCGGACGTCCGTAAGAAAATCTGCTTTTAACTTTTTAAAGACGGCCTCAACCTTGGCCGAAAACTCGGCGTCCTCACTTGTACTTCCGTTATCATGATCGGGTCCGTTTCTCGTCTTCATTCTATAAAACGAAGTAGGTTAAGCGGCGAAACAAAAGTCATAACACGTATGTATATACATATACACCACACTACCCCATCTTGCTCAACAATCGTCGTACATTGCTTGTTCGACACGATTTGCGCCCGTAACAATGGTAGCTAATCATTGTTACGCGAGCACGTCGCATTAACTTGCTAGTACAACGTCCATCTCGCTCGATGCTCGCTAAACATACATAACAAATAGCGCATGATTAGTTTACATAAACCTATGCACAAACCAATCCCGATCCGACCCAAAGTCCTACAAGTCCCGCATAAACGCGCATACAAAAAGTCTAAGTCTAGGCGCCTATCTCAAGTCACCTAAATCCCTTAGACCATGCTCTGATACCACTTGTAACAACTCAAACCAACCCGCGAACAAACCACGTGAAAATACAAAATAAAAAAAAATTTCCTATGTAGCATACCCGCGCGGCGCGCCAGGTAGGGGCGCGGCGCGCCAAAGTGGACTGTCCGGAAAGTCTCAAAATGCGAAAAAGATTGACTAGTTCCCGACACTTTTAGACGAAACGCTTTTTACCATACATCCAAATATGTAAAACTAACAGGCGGGGCCCACATCGGCCGTTTTACGAGTTTAATACAATTTATGAGTTTCGACCACCAATAAGTTTAAGTTCTAAACTACACAATGAGCATGGCATTTGGGATTAAACTACCCAACTATCGGTCAAACTCCAAGAGCTACTAAAGCCAAAAGCGTCCCCTAGCATCAAGCGGGATCTCTAGTCCAAAACGATGCCCTTACCCTTGTCCAAAACCGAACCTATAAAATGGTAAACAACGAGAGGGTAAGCAAAGCTTAGTGAATGCAATAATTATACATACATATATATAACCCATCTATTTGCAATCACAATTACCGAATACCTTGTACGAACTTGAAACTCAAATTAGCATAACATCATACCCAAAATACTTAACAAGTCGCACATTATCACAAAACCGCATTAGCATATACTCATCATAATATATTTAAACAATATGCCAAACAATCAACAATCTCAATATGGTTAACCATAATGCTATGGTGCTACCGGCTCGTGGTTCATGAAAGGACCCGTCCTAATCCATCCGGACGAAGTCCACATCGATTATAAACGATTCACAACAGTTGATTACATCGCGAGGTACTTGACCTCTATATGGTACATTTTACAAACATTGCATTCATTTTTAAAAGACAACTTTCATTTCATCGTAAGTTGACAGACATGCATACCATTTCATAATATATCTAAACTATAAATAACTTGATAATATTCTTGATGAACTCAATGACTCGAATGCAACGTCTTTTGAAATATGTCATGAATGACTCCAAGTAATATCTCTAAAATGAGCAATTGCACAGCGGAAGATTTCTTTCGTACCTGAGAATAAACATGCTTTCAAGTGTCAACCAAAAGGTTGGTGAGTTCATTAGTTTATCATAAATAATCATTTCATAATTTTAATAGACCACAAGATTTTCATTTCTCATAAATAAACGTCCCATGCATAGAGACAAAAATATCATTCATATGGATTGAACACCTGGTAACCGACATTCACAATATGTATATAAGAATATCCCCATCATTCCGGGATCCTCCTTCGGACATGATATAAATTTCGAAGTACTAAAGCATCCGGTACTTTGGATGGGGCTTGTTGGGCCCGATAGATCTATCTTTAGAGTTCGCGTCAATTAGGGTTTCTGTTCCCTAATTCTTAGATTACCAGACTTAATAAAAAGGGGCATATTCGATTTCGATCATTCAACCATATAATGTAGTTTTGATTTACTCGTGTCTATTTCGTAAAATAGTTATAAAAGCAGCGCATGTATTCTCAGTCCCAAAAATGTAAACAGTAAAAGGGAGCAAATGAAACTCACCTAATGTATTTTGTAGTAAAAATACATTTAACAATATTGGACAATGCAGGGTTGACCTCGGATTCACGAACCTATATCATTCGTATATATATTAAAACATATAATAGAAATCTCCTAATTTCATTTATTAATTATATAAATTTTATATGTTTGTAGTTATATAGAATTTTTACTAAATTTCATTAAAAATATATATATACTTTACTTTTATATATATTATAACTTATGTTATATTTGTTTATTTTGTATGTATTTAAAATAACTAATATCTATACATTTAGTTATATATATATATATATATATATATATATATATATATATATATATATATATATATATATATATATATATATATATATATATATATATGATTAGTATTATATTTAAAATCTTTAATTTGTCATATGTATCTAATTATATATAAAAAAATTAATAGGTTTGATATGTAGTTATATGAGATATTAATATGATTATGGTATAAGTATATTTTAATATACAAAATATTTATCTGTTAATAAGGATAGTTTTGATAATACTGATTCTTTTGATAATAATAATAATAATAATAATAATAATAATAATAATAATAATAATAATAATAATAATAATAATAATAATAATAATAATAATAATAACTTTATTAATAATGATAATATAATACTAATAATAAAATAATAATAATTATAGTAATACTAATAATATTTATGTTACTAATAATAATAATACTTAACTTAACAATAATAATAATATTTATTTTTGTATTTATAATCGTAATAATACTAATAAATGACATCTGCTACTTGTATCATAAATAATAGTAATGATAATAATTATATTACTTATACATGTGGTAATAATAATAATCCTTATAATATTAATAATAACACTAATAATAACACTAATAATCATGACAACAACAATAATAATAATAATAATAATAATAATAATAATAATAATAATAATAATAATAATAATAATAATAATAATAATAATAATAATAATAATAATAATAATAATAATAATAATAATAATAATAATAATAATAATAATAATAATAATAATAATAATAATAATAATAATAATGATAACAATAATAATACTAATAGACTTAAAAATAAAAGTGTGTATACCCTTAAGAGAGTTTTCCTAAAAAGAATTGCAACCAACCAGGCTCGAACCCTTGACCTCTCGCACACCCGACACCCCTCCTAACCGTTCTTCTGCTCCTGTCTTTCTGTCATTTATCCAGCTTATATTTATTTAAATCGTCTGTTTATGTTTCTTTTTCTTTCTTCCCCAATCTGATCGAGCAGGCAAACTCAATTCACAAACAAGATAACGAATTTCGTTGTTTCAAACAAAGACTAGTAACTAACTAAAACTTAGAGAGATAGTCATTAATTAACAAAAAGAAAAAAAAAATGAACAAGAAACAGACTGAAAGTCTGCTGCTGCTCGCGACCGGTTTTAAAAAAAAAATTAACTTTGATTTTGAATACGTTTTAGATAAAAGTTACAACATGAAAAATATTTTATATCGTTCATAGAAACCTTATCAACAACCAATTGACTCAAAATTATCGATACGATTATTAATTTTCCTATGAACCCAAAGTTGACTTTTTAAGAACCTTACCTTTGACTCCGAAATTCGGACTTGATACTAACAATTGGAAATTGAAAGTTTCCAGATAGTTTGAATGAAGGTTTTCTAACATAATGGCATTATTAGATTTTGAAAAACAATTACGAAATCGATTTTTGATCTTCAAAGCCCAAGAACAGGTCACGGCCTGTTTTCTTTCTGTCTTTAATTTAAAATCAGCTGTGTGAAGCTGTAAAAGAGTACTGGTAATTGTTAATTGGTAAGAAGGGTTTATTGTTAATGACTAACACTGATTTTTCTCAATTATAAACCCAAGTTACTCAACAAATTCCCTATCAGTGTCAGGAAAAAAAAAATAAAAAAAATAAAGAAAGAAAGGATCGACTGTCAGAGATTTGGAATTACACTCTTGTGTTTTACCACTGATTGGTACGACCAAATAAATATGAAATCAATTGCCTACAGTTTTGAGAGTGATGGAGAGCAGAATACAAGGCTTATGTAATTATCTATATCTTTATTTATATTTATATTTTTTTTTATTTTTTTTATTTATAAAATGTATAAGTATTTATTTATATACCTATATCTATATTTAGTTTAAGTATATGTATTTAATTACGAACTTTACATATTAACGTTCATATATTTGTATTTATACACTTAATTGTATATCTTTTATTGTTATAAATATATATATGTATAAATTATCATTATTCTTATTAATAAATATAAATATATTAATATTACTCTTTGATATTATAAATAATAATAATACAATTATAATTGTACTAGTAATAATATTATTACTAATGATAATAATAATTATAATTTTTATGAATTATGTAACAATAATATTGTTATTAATAATAATACTAAATCTAATATTATTAATGATAATACTAATATTAGTAATGATATTTATATTAATAATAGTATTATAACACCTTATATTTAACACACTACATACATATATATTATATATGGAGAAATATTAATTATTAATACAGATTTTGATTTTAATGGAAGTAGTCATAATATTATTAATATAACAATTAAATCTTTAACTTGTATTACATATATTATTATTACAATTTATTGATCTTGTAATATTTATTAATTTCATGATATATATAACATCATATTTTGAATATTCAATACCTATTTGTTTTCTTTATATACTCTATATATATTTAAAATAACAAGTTTCAGTTATATTAAATTATCTTCCTTACTAACTATATAATATGGTAGTTCAATAATATATTTAATTTATTGTATATAATTATTTACATATATAATTATATATATATATATATATATATATATATATATATATATATATATATATATATATATATATATATATATATATATATATATATATATATATTTATAGCAATTGTTCGTGAATCGTCGGGTATAGTCAAAGATTAAATGAATTCATGTAAACAGTTCAAAACTTTTGAGACTCAATTATTACAGTCTTTGCTTACCGTGTCAAAGTCATACAAAGATTAAGTTTAAATTTGGTCGGAAATTCCCGGGTCATCACAGTACCTACCCGTTAAAGAAATTTCGTCCCGAAATTCGAGTGAGGTGGTCATGGCTAACAATAAAAATGTTTTCATGACAAATATGAGTTGATAAATAGAGTTTTATCATAATTGAGTAATATAGATAAAACAATTCGTTTACTCGAAGCGTACGAGTGAAGCTATCACAAAATATTGAAATAGGGAAAGTAAAGATTCATCTTAACTTTTGACAGAGTCAGGTTTGAATTCCGGAATTCATGGGATTTAAAGAAAATCTTCAAAATCTAAAAGATTTGATTCTGCGGCGAATAAGGAAATCAAGATCTCTATAATTAAATACCGTGATCTGCCTCGATTACTCTGTCTGATTTTTCCATTATAAATCAAACTCTTCCGTTTCATTATTCTCACCATTCCTATACTTTCTTTCTTAGTCCATACATCCAAAAGATTGTGAAATGCTTAATCCCGTTCTAATCATTGATGTTTTCTTAATCATCATTTCTGTCATCCTTCTTTCCAATCTTCCATCAGAAGAATTCTGCTTACTCCTACTATTACCTTGGGGTAATACTATTCTTAATTATTTCATGTCTTTATATTGTTATTCGTATTAATATCCACGATTTGTAACCTCCGTGATGTTGTTGGGCTTTATATTTTCTCTTATATTTTGGAGCTTTGTCCCTTCGTTTCTTCTTCTTGCGATTAAACACTGCTTGTAATGGTTCAGAATTCGCAGATATAAACTTCAGAATGAACATTGTTAATGTTCTAAGAAGGAAATCGAAATGGCATGATTTGATTTGTCAAATTACCAGAATTCAAGGAAAGATAGGACTATCAAGAAAAATATGTTCTTGATATGTTTATAGATTAGACAGAATGTAGGAGTCGTGTAACATGGCACATAATGATGGTACTGTGAATCATCACATTCCATTAGAAACTCAGCATGACTTACTGTAATATAATCACGTTGATCAAGTGTCATTATATTATACTAACACATGCATCAGTTTCCAACATTACTTCAATAACATTCATATTTTAAGCCCGAAAGTTTACAGAATATAGAAACTAACAGTTTTTATATGATGTAATACTGATAGCACGAAGAGATTAATAATTTCATATAAGAATAGTTATAAAAATATATCTCCATAAATATGGAGGATATTTATAATGAAAGATACGATAATATCTCGGAATATCTAAGATCAGAGGATGATAGAAACTATTGTCCGCAAGGGTTTAGAGTAAGGAGTAAGATATTCACTAAAGACTTAAGCAGACATTGAATCATTTGGATTCTTTGAAGTCAAACTTATTCTTTGTGATTTGTCCACGGCTTTCTTCATAGTTTCGCATAATCTGCTTTTCGGTACTAAATTTTCTCTTGAATGTTTCCAATATACTGATACACAGGAAGCACGAAGAAGTATATAATTTCGGACGAGAATATTTATGAAAATATCCTCAGAAATATCGAAGATATTGATGATGATATTTTGGAATTTCTAAGTTCGATGGTTGATGAAGAAAAATTTTCCGCAAAATTTTAACATGAGTACGGAGCAAAATATTCGTTGAAGGTTTCATCGGATCCAGAATTACCTGGGTTCTTTGAATATATGGTATGGTCCTTGTATTTGACCTTGATCTCCTTCATGATTTGCTCAATCTGTTTTTCAGTACCCAATTTTCTATCGAGCGTGCCTAACACTCCTTTCTTTATCATCAAACTTTTGGTCGTTTAGACCATCTACCATTTTTCTGTTTCCTCTGCATTTAATGCTATGATATCTGAATCATCGGTTATTAATCCGAGGTGGTTTCAGGAAAAATTGTGTTTTTAGATGATTAAACGCTGATGGTAATATGGTGGAATATGAAAGGTTCCCTGGTAACAATAAAAGAGCACGCGTATATATCAACGTTATAATAAGGTTGTTTCGTATGAAAAGTCGAAGTTGTCTTGCTGGAGCTGTGACAAATTTGGCCATTTCGAAGAAGAACTGCAAGGTTATTTCGGGTAATAATAACACTAAAGAAATTAGCACAGTTATGTGTTAAACGTTTACTCAGTTTCCGTGTGATAACTAAATGCATCAATCTTTTTCTCCCGTAGATAAAGTGCGGTTGATTCTTCTCGATTGAGGTATTTTCAAGGATCATGAAAGGTTTGAACGCGGATTATAATTGTCAGGATACAGATGAGGTTTAAGATGAAATCAAGTGGCAAACTTGAAGAATTATTTAGTTTCATGTGTTATAATCAGTATTTTAATTCACTTTAATTGTCCAATATTATTAGTTCACAGTCGATAGTCCACAGCTAGCAACTCAATAATTCATACATAGTTTAATATATAATATTCGAATTAATTAATACGTATTGTGACCCGTATTCGTCTCAGACTCGATCACAACTCAAAGTATATATATTATAATAGAATCAACCTCGACCCTGTATAGCTAACTCCCGCATTACTGCATATAGAGTGTCTATGGTTATTCCAAATAATATATATAGATGGGTCGATATGATATGTCAAAACCTTGTATACGTGTCCCGATATTTAAAGTGCGTAAAATAATAACAGAAATTAAATGACGATAAATAAAATTGCGAGAATATAAATTGCGATAAATAAGCTGCGATAAATAAATTGCGATAATTAAATTGCGATAAATAATTTGCGATAAAATAAAATGTAATACGGAATTAACAGTTAGCTAGGAACAGTTAGCTAGAATCTTGTTAGCGTGGTTTCTTAACAAAATTTCATATTGTTAATTAGTCTGTTTCTAATCAATTTTTATTGTGTCCATTATTTCTTCATTATGCCACTTGTTGGATTCTGATAGGTCAGAATCCAAATATGAAATTGGATGAAATTGGTTATTCTGCGATGAACGGATACGTATAACGGTAGATGTAAATAGGATAGTAAATGGATGTTGAATCAGATTCGAAGAATGTACAGTATAACCTATTAAAGTGAAATCTAAATATTCCTCGGGTGTTACCTACCCGTTAAAATATTTTCACCATTAACAGTTTATACGAAAGAATTTTTAATTACAATCTTTATGAAAAGATGCTTACATATATATTCTCTTCAGATGTAATCATGGATTTAATGAGTTAATATGATATTAATCTCATTTGATTTACCGTTTGAACAAGAATATAAAATCTCTAAAACATTAGAGATTACATAATCGCCATGTCGAACGAAGATAATCGATGTAGAACCATATATAGTATGATGATTATAATCGAGGTACATAATGAGATGTTGAAGTGTATGATGTGAACTTGAGTTGTTGGTGGTACTGGTATTGATGTTGGTGCTGGTGATGTTGCTGAAGCTGGTACGTTTTGCACCATATTCTCCAAATTGATTACTAGAGTGCGAAGTTCATTGACTTCTTGTATTACTCCGGGATGATTGTCGGTCGGAACGAGCGGATGAATAAGGTTTAGAATCTGAGTTATGATATAGTCGTGGTGAGATATTTGAGAAGTGAGGGTGAAAATGGTGTTACGAACAAGTTCGCCGGTAAGTGCTTCAGGTTCTTCGCCAAAAGGTGATTTCGGTTAGTGGAAGGGATCGCCTTCTGCGCGTCTCCATTGATTAAGTTGACTACGAATCCATCAGATGAATTGAGGATGGATGATTGGTTGATTCATTCTGCTGACATTGCTTCCGGAGCTTAGATGACTATCCATTCGAAATAACTGTCGGGATAACTATCGGAATAGCTGTCGAAATCCGAGGGACTCGAACTAGTTGAAGGATTCATCTCGTACAATCAGATGAAGGATTTTCGAAAAGAAATAGATTATAGGATATAGATTAGTACCCTACAGTACATAATTTACATATGCATATATAATACTGAAATCCCATAAGTTACGGAGGAATCTACGGAAGCTGTCAGGCATCGGTAACACTAACAGGTACGCTAAGGTATGAATTAGCAGATATGCTAAGATATAAATTTTTGTCTATATACTAATCATGCAATTAATACAATAAGATGTTTCTAGACTAAGGATGATAAGCAAGTGATTCTCTAAGAATGATAAGCAGGAAACTTTCGACACAAAATGATAAGCCAAACTTTTGACATGCAGACACGGTCAAAGTCCAGACTCACTAATGCATCCTAACGACTTATCAGTTAGACACACTAATGCAGACCCGGTTCACTAAGACCACCGCTCTGATACCAACTGAAAGGACCCGTCCTAATCCATCCGGACGAAGTCCACATCGATTATAAACGATTCACAACAGTTGATTACATCGCGAGGTACTTGACCTCTATATGGTACATTTTACAAACATTGCATTCATTTTTAAAAGACAAATTTCATTTCATCGTAAGTTGACAGACATGCATACCATTTCATAATATATCTAAACTATAAATAACTTGATAATATTCTTGATGAACTCAATGACTCGAATGCAACGTCTTTTGAAATATGTCATGAATGACTCCAAGTAATATCTCTAAAATGAGCAATTGCATAGTTGAAGATTTCTTTCGTACCTGAGAATAAACATGCTTTCAAATGTCAACCAAAAGGTTGGTGAGTTCATTAGTTTATCATAAATAATCATTTCATAATTTTAATAGACCACAAGATTTTCATTTCTCATAAATAAACGTCCCATGCATAGAGACAAAAATATCATTCATATGGATTGAACACCTGGTAACCGACATTCACAATATGTATATAAGAATATCCCCATCATTCCGGGATCCTCCTTCGGACATGATATAAATTTCGAAGTACTAAAGCATCCGGTACTTTGGATGGGGCTTGTTGGGCCCGATAGATCTATCTTTAGAGTTCGCGTCAATTAGGGTTTCTGTTCCCTAATTCTTAGATTACCAGACTTAATAAAAAGGGGCATATTCGATTTCGATCATTCAACCATATAATGTAGTTTTGATTTACTCGTGTCTATTTCGTAAAACAGTTATAAAAGCAGCGCATGTATTCTCAGTCCCAAAAATGTAAACAGTAAAAGGGAGCAAATGAAACTCACCTAATGTATTTTGTAGTAAAAATACATTTAACAATATTGGACAATGCAGGGTTGACCTCGGATTCACGAACCTATATCATTCGTATATATATTAAAACATATAATAGAAATCTCCTAATTTCATTTATTAATTATATAAATTTTATATGTTTGTAGTTATATAGAATTTTTACTAAATTTCATTAAAAATATATATATACTTTACTTTTATATATATTATAACTTATGTTATATTTGTTTATTTTGTATGTATTTAAAATAACTAATATCTATACATTTAGTTATATTACTATATATATATATATATATATATATATATATATATATATATATATATATATATATATATATATATATATATATATATATATATATATATATATATATATATATATGATTAGTATTATATTTAAAATCTTTAATTTGTCATATGTATAAATATATAAAAAAATTAATAGGTTTGATATGTAGTTATATGAGATATTAATATGATTATGGTATAAGTATATTTTAATATACAAAATATTTATCTGTTAATAAGGATAGTTTTGATAATACTGATTCTTTTGATAATAATAATAATAATAATAATAATAATAATAATAATAATAATAATAATAATAATAATAATAATAACTTTATTAATAATAATAATAATAATAATAATAACTTTATTAATAATGATAATATAATACTAATAATAAAATAATAATAATTATAGTAATACTAATAATATTTATGTTACTAATAATAATAATACTTAACTTAACAATAATAATAATATTTATTTTTGTATTTATAATCGTAATAATACTAATAAATGACATCTGCTACTTGTATCATAAATAATAGTAATGATAATAATTATATTACTTATACATGTGGTAATAATAATAATCCTTATAATATTAATAATAACACTAATAATAACACTAATAATCATGACAACAACAATAACAATAATAATAATAATAATAATAATAATAATAATAATAATAATAATAATAATAATAATAATAATAATAATAATAATAATAATAATAATAATAATAATAATAATAATGATAACAATAATAATACTAATAGACTTAAAAATAAAAGTGTGTATACCCTTAAGAGAGTTTTCCTAAAAAGAATTGCAACCAACCAGGCTCGAACCCTTGACCTCTCGCACACCCGACACCCCTCCTAACCGTTCTTCTGCTCCTGTCTTTCTGTCATTTATCCAGCTTATATTTATTTAAATCGTCTGTTTATGTTTCTTTTTCTTTCTTCCCCAATCTGATCGAGCAGGCAAACTCAATTCACAAACAAGATAACAAATTTCGTTGTTTCAAACAAAGACTAGTAACTAACTAAAACTTAGATAGATAGTCATTAATTAACAAAAAGAAAAAAAAATGAACAAGAAACAGACTGAAAGTCTGCTGCTGCTCGCGACCGGTTTTAAAAAAAAAAATTAACTTTGATTTTGAATACGTTTTAGATAAAAGTTACAACATGAAAAATATTTTATATCGTTCATAGAAACCTTATCAACAACCAATTGACTCAAAATTATCGATACGATTATTAATTTTCCTATGAACCCAAAGTTGACTTTTTAAGAACCTTACCTCTGACTCCGAAATTCGGACTTGATACTAACAATTGGAAATTGAAAGTTTCCAGATAGTTTGAATGAAGGTTTTCTAACATAATGGCATTATTAGATTTTGAAAAACAATTACGAAATCGATTTTTGATCTTCAAAGCCCAAGAACAGGTCACGGTCTGTTTTCTTTCTGTCTTTAATTTAAAATCAGTTGTGTGAAGCTGTAAAAGAGTACTAGTAATTGTTAATTGGTAAGAAGGGTTTATTGTAAATGACTAACACTGATTTTTCTCAATTATAAACCCAAGTTACTCAACAAATTCCCTATCAGTGTCAAGAAAAAAAATAAAAAAAATAAAGAAAGAAAGGATCGACTGTCAGAGATTTGGAATTACACTCTTGTGTTTTACCACTGATTGGTACGACCAAATAAATATGAAATCAATTGCCTACAGTTTTGAGAGTGATGGAGAGCAGAATACAAGGCTTATGTAATTATCTATATCTTTATTTATATTTATATTTTTTTTATTTTTTTTATTTATAAAATGTATAAGTATTTATTTATATACCTATATCTATATTTAGTTTAAGTATATGTATTTAATTACGAACTTTACATATTAACGTTCATATATTTGTATTTATACACTTAATTGTATATCTTTTATTGTTATAAATATATATATGTATAAATTATCATTATTCTTATTAATAAATGTAAATATATTAATATTACTCTTTGATATTATAAATAATAATAATACAATTATAATTGTACTAGTAATAATATTATTACTAATGATAATAATAATTATAATTTTTATGAATTATGTAACAATAATATTGTTATTAATAATAATACTAAATCTAATATTATTAATGATAATACTAATATTAGTAATGATATTTATATTAATAATAGTATTATAACACCTTATATTTAACACACTACATACATATATATTATATATGGAGAAATATTAATTATTAATACAGATTTTGATTTTAATGGAAGTAGTCATAATATTATTAATATAACAATTAAATCTTTAACTTGTATTACATATATTATTATTACAATTTATTGATCTTGTAATATTTATTAATTTCATGATATATATAACATCATATTTTGAATATTCAATACCTATTTGTTTTCTTTATATACTCTATATATATTTAAAATAACAAGTTTCAGTTATATTAAATTATCTTCCTTACTAACTATATAATATGGTAGTTCAATAATATATTTAATTTATTGTATATAATTATTTACATATATAATTATATATATATATATATATATATATATATATATATATATATATATATATATATATATATATATATATATATATATATATATATATTTATAGCAATTGTTCGTGAATCGTCGGGTATAGTCAAAGATTAAATGAATTCATGTAAACAGTTCAAAACTTTTGAGACTCAATTATTACAGTCTTTGCTTACCGTGTCAAAGTCATACAAAGATTAAGTTTAAATTTGGTCGGAAATTCCCGGGTCATCACAGTTCACACCATACGCAATTGAGCCATACTCTTTTATAGTGCTACCGGCTCGTGGTTCACACTCGATGCTACCGGCTCGTGGTTCACATCTTAGTTTATAGTGCTACCGGCTCGTGGTTCACACTCGATGCTACCGGCTCGTGGTTCACATCTTAGTTTATAGTGCTACCGGCTCGTGGTTCACACTCGATCACACACATGTTATGGCACTACCGGCTCGATGGTTCATACCATAACACCCACAAATAAATACGTCATATACACATACGTATAATTACTCCACTCACCTTAGAGTCTTCGTGAAAAGATACCCGAGCTTGCGAAACCTCAAAGTAACGTACCTATCACATTATACATATTATCAAACGCAAACTCAAGTCGGTCAACCAATTCTTTCACCATTCCTAAGTCATTTTGACCCAAAGTGCAATCCCGACCCATTTTGCACCATTAACCCTAATAATGGGTCAACTTCACCAAAAACCCTAACTCTAGTCAAATATGGTCTTATTACATTTTTAAATCACCAATTTAACTCATTTTCACACATGCAAGACCACTTAGGTCATTAAAGACCCATTTGACCCATTTCAAGGTCAAAACACCCATTTGGGTCATCCATGCCCAATTAACACCCATTTACATATCATTGAAGTGTTCTAGTACTTTAACTAACTGATTAGGTTCATAAACATAAATTAACACTTTGAAAACCCTAATTAGTTACCTTTGAGTCTTCATGACCCAAAATCACCCAAAACGCCCAAATTACTAGCAAGTGGGTTTTGTGTGCATCACTAACCCAAACCCTAACCCTTAATGCAATTAAAGTAAGAATCTAGGTTTTAGAACTTACCAACACAATCACTACGTAGCTAGCGACTAGATGAACGACTTTAGAACTCGCACTAAGACCCGATTCAACCTCCTTTACCCTTTAATGAAGCTTTCTCACTCAAGAAATGCACTCTCTCACTAGAATTGAATTGGAGAGGATAAGGTGGTTGTGAATGGAGTTAATGAGCTCCCAAAACTGATCTAAGGCATTAAATTCGGACCCCAAGGTGATTTTACCAAAATGCCCTCAAAATATCTAATTAAAAAGAAAAGGGGAATCTGTCGCAGACAGATGGCGCGGCTCGCCACCTAGCGCGGCGCGCCACCTCCCAGTTCAGCATCTTTTGTCTTTTTAATTATGTGCAACAAAAACCCCAAACTTGAGTAACTCATATACACATATGTACACTACGAATATTCGGGTCTTACAGTTGGTCTTAGAGAACCAGAAAATTGCATTAGTGTGTCTTACCGAGTTTGTTAGGATGCATTAGTGAGTCTGGACTTCGACCGTGTTTTTCTTCAAAAACGATTGCTTAACATTTTTTTGTTGGAAACTATATATTATTAACATGTAAATATTATGTGATATATTAATCTCTTAACGTGTTTGATATTGTGTGATAGATGTCTACCTATAGTACAAATCCCATTGATTCACCTAATAATAATGAAGAGTCAAATATATTTTGGGAAGATTCACAAATTCTCGAAGAAGAACCGGAAGAGGAGGAACCAGAAGAGGAGGAACCAGAAGAAGAGGAACCAGAAGAGGATGAATCGGAAGAGGAGGAACCAGAAGAAGAAGAGGTTTCAGAGGAAGAAATATTAATACCTATAGTAAATCGATTAAATAAAAGAAAATCCTCAACCAATGGACCAAAGTTAATAATGGTCAATGGTGTTTCCGCCGAGGAAGCAAAATATTGCGAAGATTACCAATTTTTTGATGAATCGGATCCCAATGAGGATTCCGATGATGTTATAGAAATTATCTCGACCCAATTTAATAAAGCGAAAGAAAATAATAAGGGAAAAGGTATAAAAATAGAGAAACCCGATTCCAACCCCGATGAACTTTATATGTATCGACAACATCCGTATTTCCTAAAATGTAACAATGACCCGGGAACCTCTAAACCACCAGGTTTTTCTAAACCATTATGGAAAACGACGGCTCGTATTAGAGGAACACCATATATTCCTAGAAAATTAGGAAAACGAACCAAGTCCGAAGAAGAAGAAACCAGTGATTTGAATTAGAGGGTTGTAATCATGTTGTGTATTATATGTATTGTAGTGTGCTTGTACTTTTATGTTCTATGTAAAAATTGCTTGTATTGTTTGTTAATTATCTTTTACGAATCTAATCCTTGTCTATTTTACAGTATAAAAACAAAATGGACGTTAAGGGTAGACAACCGAATATTTTAGAAGACCTACCAGAGGATATGATTGAGGAAATCTTTTCTAGAGTCGGTCAGAATTCATCAGCACATTTAGTTATGGCGAAATTAACTAGTCAAACATTTGAAAAACTTTCCAGAAATGCCTTAGTTAATAAAAGGCTTTCCTTTGATAGGTGGGGTATATCACATTGGGGAGACTGTAAGTTACGCTGTATTTTCTTTAAAGCATTAAATGCGGGGAACCCAAATGCAATTTTACACTACGGGTTAAGAACCTATTTTGAGTCAACATATCCCAACATAGGATTTCTTAAATTAGAAAGAGCTTCTAACATGCAACATAAAGAAGCATGTTATGCTTATGGGTTAGTGATGTTCGCTTCTTACCAAAGTGAGAAAAAGAACATCGGATTGCAATTTTTAAATAAAAC
This sequence comes from Rutidosis leptorrhynchoides, assembly GCF_046630445.1. Taxonomy (NCBI): domain Eukaryota; kingdom Viridiplantae; phylum Streptophyta; class Magnoliopsida; order Asterales; family Asteraceae; genus Rutidosis; species Rutidosis leptorrhynchoides. The sequence continues at coordinate 344,746,321 of NC_092333.1, forward strand.
CTTCCCACAAGTGACGGATTCAGTAGTTGGGGTGAGAAACAAGGATTTTAGATTATTACGGGGCTGTTGGACATTACAAAACCCTCGTCCTTTTGACGACATTACAACATGCTGCCTAGCCAATGATCATAACGGTAATTTTCCACAAGACCAAGGATGGGAAGTCGTCTTAGTAAAACCAGAATGCATGACTTGTTTCTGGACTTATGAATTACGTGTCTTTATTTCATTTGCTGAACAACTTGCGTATTAACTAGATTTATCTTCAAAACTGTCCTGTATCATAGTGTACTATATTTCATGTTATATGTAATATAGCGAAGTTGTAAATTTGAAGAATATTTATATGTTATATATTATTATAATCAGTTTTTCATATAGAATTGTAGTAGTTGAATTGTATATTAGCTACTAAGTATTACCTTAACGGGTAGGTAGTACTCGAATTTAAACTTATAAAACGCTAATATGAAGAAAAAGCTTTTATAAATGAGTTCATATTATGCTACAAAATACTATTGACTACTCTTAATATTCTGTACGATTAACTCGATTCAGTTGGTTATTTTGAAGGAAATGGCACCGACTACTCGACACACCATGAATATGAGCGAAGAGGAATTTCGTACCTTTCTTGCTGCAAACATAGCCGCAGTACAGGCTGCGCTACATACCAACAATAACTCTGAATCTAGCAATGCAGCTAACGGTGCAAGAAATCGTGTAGGATGCTCCTACAAAGAATTCACTGCCTGCAAACCTTTGGAATTTGATGGAACCGAAGGACCAATTGGAATGAATCGGTGGACCGAGAAAGTCGAATCGGTGTTTTCCATAAGTAAGTGTACTGTAGAGGACAAAGTTAAGTATGCTACACATACCTTCACAGGTACTGCGTTAACGTGGTGGAACACCTATCTTGAACAGGTAGGACAAAATGCTGCTTACGCACTACCGTGGTCGGCATTCAAGCAATTGATGAACGAGCAGTACCGTCCTAGAAACGAAGTCAATAAACTCAAGGCAGAACTTAGAGAGTTACGAACACAAGGGTTCGACGTTACCACATATGAACGACGATTCACAGAGTTGTGCCTATTGTGTCCCGGAGCATTCGAAGATGAAGAAGAGAAGATCGACGCGTTTGTAAAAGGGTTACCAGTAAGGATTCAAGAAGATGTGAGTTCACATGAGCCCGCTTCTGTACAGAAGGCAAGTCGAATGGCTCATAAACTCATAAATCAGATTGAGGGAAGAATTAAAGAGCAGGCAGTCGAAGAAGCCAACACGAAACAACTCAAGAGGAAATTAGAGGAAAATGGTGACAAGAGTCACCAGTACAACAACAACAACAATTACAACCACAATCGCAACAACTATCCCAACAACCGCAACAACAATCGCAACAATAACCGCAATCCTAACAATAACTACAACAAACATCCCAACAACAACAACAACAACAACAATAACTACAACAACCGTTTCAACAACAATAACAATCCCAACAACAACCTCAATAACAACAACGGCAACAAAAACCAAAAACAGCCATGTCATAGGTGTGAAGAAAATCATCAGGGGTTTTGCACGACATTTTCCAACAGGTGTAAAAGAAATGGTCATAGTGCGACAAAGTGTGAGGTCTACGGACCAAAGTTTAACAGAACTAAAGGAACAAATAATGTCGGAAAAAGTAATGCCGAAATGAATAGTGTCGAAGCAAGTAATACCAACGCTGTTTGTTATAAATGTGGAAAACCGGGCCACATTATTATAAATTTCCCGAATCAGGGGAATACTAATGGGCAGGGTCGTGGAAGAGTTTTCAATATTAATGCGGTAGAAGCACAGGAAGACCCGGAGCTTGTTACGGGTACGTTTCTTATTGACGATAAATCTGCTTATGTTTTATTTGATTCGGGTGCGGATAGAAGCTATATGAGTAGAGAATTTTGTGCTAAATTAAGTTGCCCATTGACGCTTTTGGATAGTAAATTTTTACTCGAATTAGTAAACGGTAAATTAATTTCAGCAGATAATATATTTCGGGAGAGAAATTAAACTGGGGGATGAAACGTTTAAAATTGATTTAATACCAGTTGAGTTAGGGAGTTTTGATGTAATAATTGGCATGGACTGGTTGAAAAAGGTGAGAGCAGAGGTCGTTTGTTACAAAAATGCGATTCGCATTATGCGTGAAAAAGGAAAACCTTTAATAGTGTACAGAGAAAAGAACAACGCGAAATTAAATCTTATTAGTAGTTTGAAGGCACAAAACCTAATAAGAAAAGGTTGTTACATCATTCTAGCACACATCGAGGAAGTTAAACCTGAAGAAAAGAACATCAGTGATGTTCCCGTCGCAAAAGAATTTCCCGATGTATTTTCGAAAGAATTACCGGGATTACCCCCACATCAATCCGTTGAATTTCAAATAGACCTTGTACCAGGAACTGCACCAATAGCTCGTGCTCCATACAGACTCACACCCAGCAAAATGAAAGAATTACAAAGTCAGTTACAGGAACTTTTAGAACGTGGTTTCATTCGACCAAGCACATCACCATGGGGAGCTCCTGTTTTGTTTGTCAAGAAGAAAGATGGTATATTCAGGTTGTGTATCGACTACCGAGAGTTGAACATGTTGGGATTTAACAAGTTCCATTATGTATAAAACATTTTAAGAATCAAATAAAAGCGGAAGCATGTAAGTATTACCATTTAGAACTTGTTAATCTTTAACCAATTAAAGTTAAATCCCAATTAGGATCAAGTTGTGATATATACTTACAAACTACAAGCAAGTAAAGAGATTATACCTACTCCAAGCTTGCTAGTAAATGATGAAGATGATGATGATGATGAATGGAGCTCCAAAAGTGTGAAACCTCAAGTTGTTATACCCCAAACTTATGCACCAACACCCTTGATTTTAGTTAGGATTTTGTTTAACACTTGAATGAGCTTGCAAAAACCAAAACAAGAACCCTTTCTCACCCTTCAAAGGCCACGGCTTTCAGCTGCAGAATGTAGAGGTTTATGCAGTTTTTTTGATATATTTTTGCAAGTGTATCTCTCCACAAAGAGTCAAATGTGCATGTATATGGAAATGGAAAAGTATGGCAAGGTGTAGGGAATCATTAGCATGCCTTCTTACAACTCCAAGGCCACTCCCATATTAGTTTAAATAAAATAGTTTTATATAAGTTAAACTTTTATAAAACTATTATATATAAAACTTGCATATAAATTATAATGCACATTTTATAAACTTGCATATTAATTATGTACATTTTACATAAAATCAATTATAAAGAAATGTAACATAACATTATTAATTATTTAACCTATAAATAATTAAATCCATATTATATAAATTATTCCATAATTTATATATATATGTATACATCAAGTAGTATTTCAGAAAACCATTTTTCTTAATGTTCAAGTGTCGCGTATTTAATCAATGATCCAATCGTTAAGATTAAATACATATAAGGTGTCGGTAAGCTTGTTATTAGGTATGACCCGACTTGGATCATAACACATTAGCCACATTAATTTAATATGTCTCTCGGGCATACGAAATACCTTCAATCTCCCACTTGCACGAGAAACATAAGAAATTAATGCAAGTAATGGATACCACCTAACGACCGTCCATCACCCCCAATAAGTTATGACTTTGTGCCATTCAATAACATCATCCCTTTCGAGTTTCCATCTCGAATATGAATAAGTGAATCTTTCATTATTTCCTTTCGTCCTAGATGTCATGTTAAACCCAAGAGACACAGAGTGATCACTCTCTTCCAGATTTAACTTTATCAGGCCTTAGACGTCTGACTCTCAACGAATAAGAGGGACAAATTCCATCTTGACTACATACGTCCTAAATATATACCTTGCATTATACCTGAGCTCTTCCTTATGAACTACCATATTTCAGAGTAGCAAAGGAAAGAATCAAGGCACAATACTTGATAAATATCTGAACCCAATATGTATCTCAGGTCAGAGGATACAATGATATTCGCCTTTACTCAAGATTACATGTGATTAACCACAAAGGCTCCATTTAGTAAATCTTGAGGGCGGGTCTTCCAATATTTGTATCCCACAAATATCTATGAACCTTGGTTGCAACCTTGCCCCACATTCATCCCGTGAATGTATACCAATCCAAGTTCATAATAGTCTAAACCTCACACTTGTTCCCACAATTGTGATCGACTACGGAATTTAGAATAATTACTTATTCATGGATAAAATATGCAAAATAGGAACATAACTCAAAATAAATTGATACCATAATTATATTAATGAGTTTGAACAATTTCGTTCCGTTACAATACTTAAAACAGATCATGACCAATCACTAGAATATCGAAGCCCTAATGCACAAACATGCCCTGCATGTTTTGCTCCATGTAAGAGCTTCGTGAGAGGATCCGCTATATTAAGATCTGTGTGAACTTTGCGAATACATATATTTCCCTTTTCAACTTCATCCCTTATGTAGTTGAATCTCCGCTTAATGTGGTGGGTCTTTTGGTGAGCACGAGGTTCCTTGATTTGAGCAATCGCACCTTCGTTGTCACAAAAGATCTCAAGAGGGTCCTGAATGGAAGGGACCACTCCTAAGTCGTCTATGAATTTCTACATCCATGCAGCTTCCTGAGCTACCAATGAGGCGGCAATGTACTCCGACTCTGTAGTGGATAATGCAACAACATCCTGTTTTGAACTCTTCCAAGAGACCGCACCACCATTTAATGTGAAGACATAACCGGATTGTGATCGAGAATCATCTCGATCAGTTTGGAAACTCGCATCCACGTAACCTTTTACAGCGAGTTCCTCCTCACCAGACCCATATATTAGAAACATATCCTTAGTCCTCCTAAGGTATTTCAATATACTTTTAATCGCAATCCAATGACTGTTTCCAGGGTTATTCTGATATCTACTTGTCAAGCTAAGAGCGCATGACACATCCGGTCTAGTGCATATCATTGCATACATGATTGACCCAATGGCAGACGCATATGGGACTTTCTTCATTCTCTCCTGTTCATCTTTCATGGTGGGGCACTGAGATGAACTGAGAAGTGTTCCCTTTTGAATAGGTACCAAACCTTTCTTAGAGTTCTCCATCTTGAACCTTTTCAAGATCTTTTCAATGTATGCACTTTGATTCAAACCTATCAGTTTCTTGGGTCTATCCCTGAAGATCCCAATCCACAAAATTGAAGGTATTTCGTATGCCCGAGAGACATATTTAATTAATGTGGCTAATATATTATGATCCAAGTCGGGTCATACCCAATAACAAACTTACCGACACCTTATTCGTCTTTGATTTTAACGATTGGTTCATTGATCAAATACGCGACACTTGAACTTCAAGAAAAATGGTTTTCTGAAATATTACTTGATGTGTATATATATATATAAATTATGGATTGATTTATATATATAACAAGAGTTTAAATTGTTTATAGGTTAAATAATTGATTTTGTTATGCTACATTTTATAAAGTTTGGTTTTATAAAAATATAAATGTACATAACAAATATATATATGGAAGTATTATAAAAGTTTTATAAAATTTAATCCTCCCATTTTATAAAACTTATTTAATAATACTTGAAAGAGAAGTGGCATGGGGAATGAGATACACATGCTTTAGACTTGGAATCTTTCACCCATACTTTCTCAATTCCATATGTAAGCATCTTGACTCTTGTAGGAATCAACACATGCAATTAACACTTCAAAATTCTGCAAAAAAAACTCTCCCAACAGCTGCTGAAAGCCGTGGGGTTTAAGGGCCATAGGTGGTTCACAAATTTAATTTTTTGCAAGCCATATTCAAGTGTTATCAAATCCTAACCAAAGTACAAGGTGTTGGTGCAAAGTTTGGGGTATAATCACTTGAGGTTTCATTGTTTTGGAGCTCCATTCATCATCATCATCTTCATCATCAACTACATAGCTTGGAGAAGGTATAAACACTTTACTTGCTTGTAGTTTGTAAGTATATATCACAACTTGATCCTAATTGGGATTTAACTTTAAATGGTTAAAGATTAACATGTTCTAAAATGGTAATTACATGCTTCCGCTTTTAATTGGTTCTTAAATGGTTTTAAGTATCATGGAACTTGTTAAATATCAACAATGGTATCAAGAGCCGAAGTTGTTGAAATATGCTTCGAGATGGTTTTTGAACTCACCATAACTTTGCATTTTATGTACATGCATGATAATAAAATGCAAAAATTATTGGTTTTGGGTGGTTTGATGTCTTGGCCGAATTTGGAAGCTCCAAAAATTGGGTTTGGTTCTTCCATTTTGGTCATTTTGTTGTATGTTGAAGTTCACAATCAAGCCTTGGCCTTTTGTTTGAATGGTTGCATGTTTGGTTGAATTAATTTATTCATTTGGTATGTAATATTAATTCATTCATGTGGTTGTAATATTCATGCAATTTGGTTTGTAATATTATTCATTTGGTTATGTAATTTATTTTATATTTGGTATGTAAAATAGATTAGGTTGTATTTTCATTTTCTAGACAAAATGTATTAGGATATATTTTGTAAAATGATGAAGATGATGAAGACTTGAAGAACACATGAAGAAGCATTTGGATGCAAGATTAAGTGGGAGGTTAAAACCTCCTACTTTGTGTTATAACCCCTTAACCGGTGGCATTTGTTTTCGGCTAAACAAATGTCTACCAAAAATGGCTTGATTGTGAACATATGATTTTGCATGCGTGGTTGTTTTGTATGATTATGTGGATTGTATGTTTGTATGCTACAAGTTAATCACACAAGTTAACAACAAACTAAAATGGCAATTTAAATTGGTTAAAATTGACATTATTAACGACATGCAAAACGTCAATTTAAATGGTTAAATTAAAAACGGCTAAAAGGACATTAATAATCGGTTATTAAGAACATGATAAGGATCATACATATAAAATGGTTTATATCAAAGTAATAAAATTGGCTTTATTACATAACATGAAAATGGATTTTCAAATAAACCATACACTAAATGCATGTTGGTGTATGGTGCAAAGTTTTCTCAAACTAGAATTAACGAAAACTCAAAATCCCTTACTAACAAGGCAAACAAGTTAAACGCCTTCCTTTTTGTGGAAACACTTAGACGTATTAGGAAACTCTTGATGGGATAAAGGTCACCTAACCGTCATGAGCGAACTAATATGAATAAGGTACACTTCGCATACATGTGGGATAAAGGTCACCTAACCACTTGTATGTTAAGTCTACATGTTTACACAAGTAGGACGACTTGATTTGGGAATCATGAACTTAGGGTCACCGAAGCATGATGAACAAATAGGCGTTGATGGGATAAATATGCCATGCAAAAGGATTGCATGATCCCATAACTTAGAAGTTGCAAAAGGATTGCAATTGTCATATAATGACTACCTAGCTAAATCAAATAACGGGATAAAGGTCACCTAACCGAAATTTGATTTACCGTTGGATTCTAATATTTAATAAGTCAATTAAAATTTAAAAGGGTATTGAATGTTAAATTAAAATCGATACTTAAACGAACTTTGTTAATTTTGTAGATGGCCGCCAATAACAACAACAACATTCCAAACGCACCACTTAACCTAAACCACCTATCATTAAGGTCTCTCTTAGAGAAAGACAAACTCAACCATACCAACTTTATGGATTGGTTCCGCAATCTTCGGATTGTCCTCAAACAAGAGGATAAAATGTATGTGCTTGAAGACCCCATTCCCGATCAACCGAATGAGAATGATGTGGAGGCAATGGCCTCTTACGATAAGTATTGCCACGACTCCCTTCAAGTCTCATGCTTAATGCTTGGGACTATGATACCCGAACTCCAAAAGGATTTCGAACATCATAGTGCATACGACATGATAACGCAATTGAAGGAGTTGTTCCTCCAACAAGCGCGTGTCGAGCGCTTCGAAACGGTTCGGGCGCTACATGCTTGTCGTATGGACGATACCCAATCGGTTTCATCTTATGTACTTAAGATGAAAAGCCTTATCGATCATGCTAACCGTCTTAACCTAAACATTTCCAATGAGTTAGCCACCGATCTTATCCTTAACTCCCTATCAAAAAGGTTTGATCAATTTGTAATTAATTACAATATGAATGGGATGGATAAGAGCATAGGTGAGCTTCACGGTATGCTTAGAACGGCCGAAACTAGCATGGGTAAAAGGGCTTTACCCGTGTTAACAATCGATCAAGGTGGGTCCAAAGGTAAGACCTCTAAGCCAAAGGTGGCTAAGAGAAAAGGACCCGCCCATCAAGGCAAAGGGAAAGGGAAGATGGTTACCCCAACCATCAACAAGGCTAAGAAGCAAAAGGTAACCGAGAAGGCAAACCCCAAGGAAGACCCATGTTTCGGTTGCGGTGAGATGGGTCATTGGAAACGAAACTGTCCGGTATATCTTAAGGAGTTGAAGGACAAGAGGGATGCAGGGCAAACCTCAGGTAATATATATATGGTATATATAGAGCTTAGTATTACTTCTTCTAATACATGGGTATTAGACACGGGATGTGGAACTCACATTTGCAATTCATTGCAGGGGTTCAAAAGAAGTAGCAAGCAAATGGGAACATCAAGTCTCTACATGGGTAATGGAGCCAAAGTGCAAGTGAAGGCTCAAGGAGACTTTGTGTTAAAACTTCCAAGTGGCTTGGAACTTATTTTGAAAGATGTTTTGTATGCACCCGATTTATGTCGAAACATTATTTCCATTTCCCGTTTGAAACAATGTGGTTTTAATCTTAATTTTGTTAATGACGATATCCATATTTATTTAGATAATGTATTCTATTTCAAGGCTTCACCTTCAAATGGAATTTATGAATTGGTTCATGATGACACATCATCTAGTAGCTCAATGTACCATACAAGCACCAAGAAACTCAAAAGGGATTTGAGTGATTCCTACTTATGGCATTGTCGCCTTGGTCATATAAACAAGAACCGAATACATACACTTCAAAAGAATGGACTTTTGAAATCAAATGAAATGGATTCGTTTGAAGTATGTGAATCTTGTTTACAAGGCAAGATGACTAAAGCACCTTTCAAAGGGACCTATGAAAGAGCTAAAGATTTATTGGGATTAATACATTCGGATGTATGTGGACCCTTTAAACCCATGACTAGGAATGGTGAAAGATACTTTGTTACTTTCATTGATGACTTTAGTCGTTTCGGATATGTCTACTTATTAAGACATAAGGACGAAATGTTTGAAGCATTCAAAGAATATCAAAACGAAGTACAAAATCAACTCAATAGGACAATTAAGGTACTTCGTACCGATAGAGGAGGTGAATACCTAAGCGATGCCTTCCAAGATCATCTTAGGAGTTGTGGGATTATCTCACAACTTACTCCACCCGGAACACCCCAACTTAATGGAGTTTCCGAAAGGAGGAACCGAACCCTAATGGATATGGTTCGATCTATGATGGCAAGAAGCTCGTTACCTCTATCATTTTGGGGTTATTGTCTAAGCTCCGCGGCTCGTATTTTAAATATGGCCCCAACCAAGAAAGTGGAACGAACTCCTCATGAGATGTGGTTTGGGAAACCTCCTTCTCTTTCATACCTGAAAGTATGGGGATGTGAATCTTATCCTAAGCGTTATGTAGCAAATAAGCTACATGCTCGATCCACGAAGTGTATCTTCATAGGATATCCCAAGGATGATATGGGATACTATTTCTATGATCCATCCGAGCAGAATGTATTTGTTGCTCGGAAAGCGGAATTCCTAGAAACCAAGTTCCTTATGGAAGGTGATGGTGAAAGGAAGGTAGATCTTGTAGAGGTACAAGATCAAGCCGATGATACACAATTGGTTGGAACTAGTACTCAACATGAGGATGTTGAAAGTGATCAAGTGGATGATCAAGGTACACAAGACGTTCGAAGATCTAGTAGGATTAGTAATCCTCCCGAGAGATATGGGTTTCTTGTGGATGGTTGCTACACGGTTGATTTGGATGAACCGACAAACTACGAAGATGCTTTATCAAGGATTGATAAAGATGAATGGCAGGAAGCCATGAACGCCGAGATGCAATCCATGTATGAAAACCAAGTGTGGGAACTTGTTGAGCAACCTCCTAGCTCTAAGCTAGTTGATTGCAAATGGCTTTTCAAGAAGAAAACTGACATACATGGAAACTTGGATACATATAAAGCTAGACTTGTTGCAAAAGGTTTCACTCAAACTCAAGGGGTTGATTATGATGAAACTTTCTCACCTGTGGCAATGCTAAAGTCTATTAGGATATTATTTGCCATTGCTGCTCACTACGACTATGAAATATGGCAAATGGATGTCAAAACCGCTTTCCTAAATGGATATCTTATGGAAGATGTCTATATGGTCCAGCCTGAAGGTTTTGTTGATCCAAAATATCCTAAAAGTGTATGCAAGTTAAAGAAGTCAATCTACGGATTGAAACAAGCATCGAGAATGTGGAATCATCGTTTTAATGAGGAAGCCGAGAAATTTGGCTTCATTAAAAATGGTGATGAAGCTTGTGTATATAAGAAAGCTAGTGGGAGCACTATCATATTCCTTGTACTATATGTGGATGATATATTATTATTTGGGAATGATATTACCACAATGCAAGGAGTCAAAACTTGGCTAAAGAGTTGCTTCTCCATTAAGGATCTTGGAGATGCACAATACATATTGGGGATAGGGATCTATAGGAATAGATCCAAGAGATTGATAGGTTTAAGTCAAAGTACATACATTGATAAAATCTTGAAAAGGTTCAAGATGGAAAACTCTAAGAGAGGTTTGGTACCTATTCAAAAGGGAACCGTTCTCAGTTCATCTCAGTGTCCTGCCACGAAAGATGAACAAGCGAGAATGAAGAAAGTCCCATACGCATCTGCTATTGGGTCTATCATGTATGCAATGATATGTACTAGACCGGATGTGTCATGCGCTCTAAGCTTGACAAGTAGATACCAGAATAACCCAGGAAATAGTCATTGGATTGCTGTTAAAAGCATATTGAAATACCTTAGGAGGACTAAGGATATGTTTCTAATATATGGGTCTGGTGAGGAGGAACTCGCTGTAAAAGGTTACGTGGACGCGAGTTTCCAAACTGATCAAGATGACTCTCGATCACAATCCGGTTATGTCTTCATGTTAAATGGTGGTGCGGTCTCTTGGAAGAGCTCGAAACAGGAGGTTGTTGCGTTATCCACTACAGAGTCGGAGTACATTGCCGCCTCACTGGCAGCTCAAGAAGCTGCATGGATGAAGAAATTCATCGACGACTTAGGAGTGGTCCCTTCCATTCAGGACCCTCTTGAGATCTTTTGTGACAACGACGGTGCGATTGCTCAAATCAAGGAACCTCGTGCCCATCAAAAGACTCGTCACATTGAGCGAAGATTCAACTACATAAGGGATGAAGTTGAAAAAGGAAAGATATGTATTCGCAAAGTTCATACAGATCATAATGTTGCGGATCCACTCACGAAGCTTTTACATGGGCCAAAACATGAGGGACATGTTTGTGCATTAGGGCTTCGATATTCTAGTGATTGGAATTGATCTATTTTATGTATTGTAACGGAACGAATTAGTTCAAACTCATTAATATAATTATGGTATTAATTTATTTGTGAGTCATGTTCCAATTTTGCATATTTTTTCCATGAATAAACCATTATTCTAAATTCCGTAGTTGATCACATTTATGGGAACAAGTGTGAGGTCTAGACTATTATGAACTTGGATTGGTTAACATTCAAATGGTGAATGTGGGGCAAGGTTGCTACCAAGGTTCATAGATATTTGTGGGACACAAATATTGGAAGACCCGCTCTCAAGAATTACTGTATAGAGCCTTTGTGGTTGATCACATGTAATCTTGAGTAAAGGCGAATATCATTGTATCCTCTGACCTGAGATACATATTGGGTTCGGATATTCACCTAGTACTGTGCCTTGATTCCTTCCTTCGCTATTCTGAAACATGGTAGCACATAAGGAAGAACTCAGGTATATTACAAAGTGTATATCTAGGACGTATGTAGTCAAGATGGAATTTGTCCCTCTTATTCGTTGAGAGTCAGATGTCTAAGGCCTGAAAAGTTAAATCTATAAGAGAGTGATCACTCTGTATCTCTTGGATTTAACATGACATCTAGGACGAAAGGAAATAATGAAAGATTCACCTAATCATATTCGAGATGGGAACTCGAAAGGGATGATGTTATTGAATGGCACAAAGTCATAACATATTAGGGGTGATGGACGGTGTGTTAGGCTGTATCCATCACTTGCATTAATTTCTTATGTTTCTCGTGCAAGTGGGAGATTGAAGGTATTTCGTATGCCCGAGAGACATATTTAATTAATGTGGCTAATATATTATGATCCAAGTCGGGTCATACCCAATAACAAACTTACCGACACCTTATTCGTCTTTGATTTTAACGATTGGTTCATTGATCAAATACGCGACACTTGAACTTCAAGAAAAATGGTTTTCTGAAATATTACTTGATGTGTATATATATATATAAATTATGGATTGATTTATATATATAACAAGAGTTTAAATTGTTTATAGGTTAAATAATTGATTTTGTTATGCTACATTTTATAAAGTTTGGTTTTATAAAAATATAAATGTACATAACAAATATATATATGGAAGTATTATAAAAGTTTTATAAAATTTAATCCTCCCATTTTATAAAACTTATTTAATAATACTTGAAAGAGAAGTGGCATGGGGAATGAGATACACATGCTTTAGACTTGGAATCTTTCACCCATACTTTCTCAATTCCATATGTAAGCATCTTGACTCTTGTAGGAATCAACACATGCAATTAACACTTCAAAATTCTGCAAAAAAAACTCTCCCAACAGCTGCTGAAAGCCGTGGGGTTTAAGGGCCATAGGTGGTTCACAAATTTAATTTTTTGCAAGCCATATTCAAGTGTTATCAAATCCTAACCAAAGTACAAGGTGTTGGTGCAAAGTTTGGGGTATAATCACTTGAGGTTTCATTGTTTTGGAGCTCCATTCATCATCATCATCTTCATCATCAACTACATAGCTTGGAGAAGGTATAAATACTTTACTTGCTTGTAGTTTGTAAGTATATATCACAACTTGATCCTAATTGGGATTTAACTTTAAATGGTTAAAGATTAACATGTTCTAAAATGGTAATTACATGCTTCCGCTTTTAATTGGTTCTTAAATGGTTTTAAGTATCATGGAACTTGTTAAATCCCAACAAAAATGTATTGTGCTTCTCCAAGATCCTTAATGGAGAAGCATTTACTTAGCCAAGTTTTAACACCTTCCATTGCCGGAATATCATTTCCAAATAACAATATATCATCCACATATAGTATAAGGAACATGATAGTGCTCCCACTAGCTTTCTTGTATACACAAGCTTCATCACCATTTTTAATGAAGCCAAATTTCTTGGCCTCCTCATTAAAATGATGATTCCACATCCTAGATGCTTGTTTCAATCCGTAGATTGACTTCTTTAACTTGCATACCTTTTTAGGATATTTCGGATCAACAAAACCTTCAGGCTGAACCATATAGACATCTTCCTCAAGATGTCCATTTAGGAAAGCGGTCTTGACATCCATTTGCCATATTTCATAATCATAATGAGCAGCAATGGCAAGTAATATCTATATAGACTTTAGCATTGCCACAGGCGAAAAAGTTTCATCATAGTCAACCCTTTGAGTCTGAGTGAAACCTTTTGCTACAAGCCTAGCTTTATACATATCCAAGTTTCCATGTATGTCAGTTTTCATTTTGAAAAGCCATTTACAATCAACTAGCCTTGAGCCAGTAGGTTGTTCAACAAGTTCCCAAACTTGGTTGTCATACATGGATTGCATCTCGGCGTTCATGGCTTCCTGCCATTTATCCTTATCAATCCTTGATAAAGCATCTTGGTAGTTTGTTGGTTCATCCAAATCAACCACATAGCAACCATCCATGAGAAACCCATATCTCTCAGGAGGATTACTAATCCTACCAGATCTGCGAACGTCTTGTGTATTTTGATCATCCATTTGATCACTCTCAACATTTTCATGTTGAGTGCTAGTGTCAACCAATTGTGTATCATCTACTTGATCTTGAACCTCTTCAAGATCTATCTTCCTTTCACTATTTCCTTCCATTAGGAACTTAGTTTCAAGGAATTCAGCCTTTCGAGCAACAAATACATTTTGCTCGGTTGGATCATAGAAATAATATCCCATATTATCCTTGGGATATCCTATGAAGATACACTTCGTGGATCGAGCATTCAACTTATTAGGGATGTAACACTTAGGATAAGCTTCACATCCCCATACCCTTAAGTATGATAGAGATGGAGGTTTTCCAAACCAGATCTCATGAGGAGTTCGTTCCACTTTCTTGGTCGGGGCCATATTTAGAATACGAGCCGCGGAGCATAGACAATAACTCCAAAATGATAGAGGCAATGAGCTTCTAGCCATCATAGATCGAACCATATCCATTAGGGTTCGGTTCCTCCTTTCGGAAACTCCATTAAGTTGGGGTGTTCCAGGAGGAGTGAGTTGCGAGATAATCCCACAACTTTTAAGATGATCTTGGAAAGCATCGCTTAGGTATTCACCTCCTCTATCGGTACGAAGTACCTTGATTGTCTTATTGAGTTGATTTTGTACTTCGTTTTGATATTCCTTGAATGCTTCAAAAGTTTCGTCCTTATGTCTTAACAAGTAGACATATCCGAAACGACTAAAGTCATCAATGAAAGTGATGAAGTATCTTTCACCTTTCCTAGTCATGGGCTTAAAGGGTCCACATACATCCGAATGTATTAATTCCAATAAGTCTTTAGCCCTTTCATAGGTCCCTTTGAAAGGTGATTTAGTCATTTTGCCTTGTAAACAATATTCACATACATCAAATGAGTCTGAGTCATTTGATTTCAAAAGTCCATTCTTTTGAAGTATATGCATTCGGTTCTTGTTTATGTGACCAAGGCGGCAATGCCATAAGTAGGAATCACTCAAATCCCTTTTGAGTTTCTTGGTGTTTGCATGGAATATTGAGCTATTGTATGATGTGTCATCATGAACCAATTCATAAATACCATTCAAAGGCGAAGCCTTGAAATAGAACACATTATCTAAAGAAACATGGATATCATCATTAATGAAATTAAGATTAAAACCATATTGTTTCAAATGGGATACAGAAATAATGTTTCGCGATAAATCGGGTGCATACAAAACATTTTTCAAAATAAGTTCCAAACCACTTGGAAGCTTTAGAATAAAGTCTCCTTGAGCTACTACGTGCACCTTAGCTCCATTACCCATGTAGAGACTTGATGTTCCCGCTTCTTGTTTACTTCTTTTGAACCCCTGCATAGAATTGCAAATGTGAGTTCCCCATCCTGTGTCTAATACCCATGTATTAGAAGAAGTAATACTAAGCTCAATGTATACCATATATACATTACCTGAGGTTTGCCCTGCATCCCTCTTTTCTTTCAACTCCTTTAGGTAGACCGGGCAGTTGCATTTCCAGTGACCCATTTCACCGCAACCAAAGCACGGATCTTCCTTGGGGTTAGCCTTTCCAGCAACCTTTTGCTTCTTGTTGTTGTTGGTTAGGGTAACCATCTTCCCCTTTCCCTTGCCCTTGCCTTGGTAGGTGGGTCCTTTCCTCTTAGCTGCCTTTGTCTTAGAAGCGTTATTGTTTTTGGTCCCGCCTTCATTGATCGTAAACACGGGTGAAGCCCTTTTACCCATGCTTTCTTCTGCCGTCTTAAGCATGGCATGTAATTCGACAATGCTTTTATCCCAACCATTCATGTTGTAATTCATTACAAATGTGTCAAACCTTTTTGATAATGAGTTGAGAATAAGGTCCGTGGCTAATTCATTAGATACGTTGCAATTTAGACGGTTTGCTCGATCAATTAGGCTTTTCATCTTAAGGACATAAGATGAAACGGATCGGGAGTCGTCCATCCAACATGCATGAAGCCTCGAACCGTTTCAAAGCGCTCGACACGAGCTTGTTGAAGGAACATCTCCTTCAACTGTGTGATCATGTAATATGCACTATGATGCTCAAAATCCTTTTGGAGTTCGGGTATCATAGTCCCAAGCATGAGGCAAGAAACTTGCAACGAATCGGTGCAATATTTCTCCCAATAAGCCATGCTTTCCTTATCATCCTCGTCCGGTTGATCGGGAATGGGATCTTCCAACACATACGCCCTGTCCTCTAGTTTGAGGACAATTCTTAGATTAAGGAACCAATCCATGAAGTTTGTATGGTTGAGTTTTTCCTTTTCGAGGATTGACCTCAATGATAGGTTGTTAAAGTTTATTGGTGCGTTAGGAATGTTGTTGTTATTGGCGGCCATCTACAAAATTTAACAAAGTTGTTTAAGTATCAATTTTAATTTAACAATCAATACCCTTTAAATCTAATTGATATATATATTAAATTTTAGAATCTAACGGTAAGCCAAATTTCGGTTAGGTGACCTTTATCCCATCATTTGATTTAGCTAGGTAGTCATTATATGACAATTGCAATCCTTTTGCAACTTCTAATTTATGGGATCATGCAATCCTTTTGCATGACATATTTATCCCATCAACGCCTATTTGTTCCTCATGCTTCGGTGACCCTAAGTTCATGATTCCCAAATCAAGTCGTCCTACTTATGTAAACGTGTAAATTTAACATACAAGTGGTTAGGTGACCTTAATCCCACAAGTGTGCGAAATTTACCTCAATCATATTAGTTTGCTCATAACGGTTAGGTGACCTTTATCCCATTATGAGTTCCCTAATATTTTTAAGTCTCACATAAAAGGATGGCGTTTAACTTGTTTGCCATGTCGATTAAGGGATTTTAAGTTTTCGTTAATTCTAGTTTAAGAAAACATTTATGCCATACACCAACATGCATTTAGTGTATGGTTCATTTGAAATCCATTTTCAAGTCTTGTAATTTTAGCCAATTACTTGATATAAACCATTTTATATATATGATCCTTATCATGTTCTTAATAACCGTTTATTAATTTCCTTTTAGCCGTTTTTAATTTAACCATTTAAATTGACGTTTTGCATGTCGTTAATAATGTTTAATTTAACCAATTAAATTGTCATTTTTCTTGTTGTTAACTTGTGTGATTAACTTGTAGCATACAAACATACAATCCATAATCATACAATAAACAACCAAGCATGCAAAATTAATGTGTTCACAATCAAGCCATTTTGGTAGACATTTGTTTAGCCGAAAACAAATGTCACCGGTAAAGGGTTATAACACAAAGTAGGAGATTTTAAATCTCCCACTTAATCTTGCATCCAAATGCTCCTTCTTGTGTTCTTCAAGTCATCATCTTGCATCTTCATTTTTACAAAATATATCCTAATACATTTTTCTAAAAAATGAAAATACAACCTAATCTATTTTACATACCAAATATAAAATAAATTACATAACTAAAATAATATTATTACAAACCAAATTGTATGAATATTACAACCATATGAATGAATTAATATTACATACCAAATGAATAGATTAATTCAACCAAACATGCAACCATTCAAACACAAGGTCAAGGCTTGATTGTGAACTCAACATGCAACCAAATATGACCAAAGTGGAAGACCCAAAACCCATTTTGGGTCCCTAATAATTCGGCCAAAAGGAGGATCCCACCCAAACCCGAAAATTTTTGCATTCTACTATCATGCATGTTCATAAAATGCAAAAATATAGTGGGTTTTAATAACCATCTCGAAGCATATTTCAACAACTTCGGCTCTAGATACCATTGTTGGGATTTAACAAGTTCCATTATGTATAAAACATTTTAAGAATCAAATAAAAGCGGAAGCATGTAAGTATTACCATTTAGAACTTGTTAATCTTTAACCAATTAAAGTTAAATCCCAATTAGGATCAAGTTGTGATATATACTTACAAACTACAAGCAAGTAAAGAGATTATACCTACTCCAAGCTTGCTAGTAAATGATGAAGATGATGATGATGAATGGAGCTCCAAAAGTGTGAAACCTCAAGTTGTTATACCCCAAACTTATGCACCAACACCCTTGCTTTTAGTTAGGATTTTGTTTAACACTTGAATGAGCTTGCAAAAACCAAAATAAGAACCCTTTCTTACCCTTCAAAGGCCATGGCTTTCGACTGCAGAATGTAGAGGTTTATGCAGTTTTTTTGATGTATTTTTGCAAGTGTATCTCTCCACAAAGAGTCAAATGTGCATGTATATGGAAATGGAAAAGTATGGCAAGGTGTAGGGAATCATTAGTATGCCTTCTTACAACTCCAAGGCCACTCCCATATTAGTTTAAATAAAATAGTTTTATATAAGTTAAACTTTTATAAATCTATTATATATAAAACTTCCATATAAATTATAATGCACATTTTATAAACTTGCATATTAATTATGTACATTTTATATAAAATCAATTATAAAGAAATGTAACATAACATTATTAATTATTTAACCTATAAATAATTAAATCCATATTATATAAATTATTCCATATTTTATATATATATATGTATACATCAAGTAGTATTTCAGAAAACCATTTTTCTTAATGTTCAAGTGTCGCGTATTTAATCAATGATCCAATCGTTAAAATTAAATACATATAAGGTGTCGGTAAGCTTGTTATTGGTATGACCCGACTTGGATCATAACACATTAGCCACATTAATTTAATATGTCTCTCGGGCATACGAAATACATTCAGAACAAACTTACCATCAAGAACCACTACCCACTACCGAGAATCAACGACTTATTTGATCAACTACAAGGCTCGTCTGTTTATTCAAAGATCGATTTACGTTCTGGATATCATCAAATGCGAGTGAAGGAAGATGATATTTCAAAGACGGCTTTTAGGACGCGTTACGATCGTTACGAGTTTATGGTTATGCCGTTTGAATTGACTAACGCACCAGCTGTGTTCATGGACCTCATGAACCGTGTGTGTGGGCCATATCTTGACAAGTTTGTCATTGTTTTCATCGATGACATACTTATTTACTCGAAGAATGATCAAGATCACGAAGGACATTTGAGAAAAGTGCTAGAGTTACTAAGAAAAGAAAAACTGTACGATAAGTTTTCAAAATGTGCATTTTGGTTGGAAGAAATTCATTTCCTCGGTCACATAGTGAACAAAGAAGGTATTCAGGTGGATCCAGCAAAGATTGGAACCGTTGAAAAGTGAGAAACTCCGAAAACTCCAAAACACATACGCCAGTTTTTAGGACTAGCTGGTTACTACAGAAGGTTCATCCAAGACTTTTCCAGAATAGCAAAACCCTTTACTGCATTAACGCATAAAGGGAAGAAATTTGAATGGAAAGATGAACAAGAAAAAGCGTTTCAATTGTTAAAGAAAAAGTTAACTACAGCACCTATATTGTCATTACCTGAAGGGAATGATGATTTTGTGATATATTGTGACGCCTCAAAGCAAGGTCTCAGTTGTGTATTAATGCAACGAACGAAAGTAATTTCTTATGCGTCTAGATAATTAAAGATTCACGAACAGAATTATACGACGCATGATTTGGAATTAGGCGCGGTTGTTTTTGCATTAAAGACTTGGAGGCACTACTTATATGGGGTCAAAAGTATTTTATATACCGACCACAAAAGTCTTCAACACATATTTAATCAGAAACAACTGAATATGAGGCAGCGTAGGTGGATTGAATTATTGAATGATTATGACCTTGAGATTCGTTACCACCCGGGGAAGGCAAATGTGGTAGCCGACGCCTTGAGCAGAAAGGACAGAGAACCCATTCGAGTAAAAGCTATGAATATAATGATTCACACTAACCTTACTACTCAAATAAAGGAGGCGCAACAAGGAGTTTTAAAAGAGGGAAATTTAAAGGATGAAATACCCAAAGGATCGGAGAAGCATCTTAATATTCAAGAAGACAGAACCCGGTATAGGACTGAAAGAATTTGGGTACCAAAATTTGGAGATATGAGAGAAATGGTACTTAGAGAAGCTCATAAAACCAGATACTCAATACATCCTGGAACGGGGAAGATGTACAAGGATCTCAAGAAACATTTTTAGTGGCCAGGTATGAAAGCCGGTGTTGCTAAATACGTAGGGGAATGTTTGACATGTTCTAAGGTCAAAGCGGAGCATCAGAAACCATCAGGTCTACTTCAACAACTCGAAATCCCGGAATGGAAATGAGAAAATATTACCATGGATTTCATCACTAAATGGCCAAGGACTGCAAGTGGTTTGGATACTATTTGGGTAAATCAGCACACTTCCTGCCAATAAGAGAAGATGACAAGATGGAGAAGTTAGCACGACTGTATTTGAAGGAAGTCATCTCCAGACATGGAATACCAATCTCTATTATCTCTGATAGGGATGGCAGATTTATTTCAAGATTCTGGCAGACATTACAGCAAGCATTAGGAACTCGTCTAGACATGAATACTGCCTATCATCCACAACCTGATGGGCAGAGCGAAAGGACGATACAAACACTTGACGACATGCTACGAGCATGTGTTATTGATTTCGGAAACAGTTGGGATCGACATCTACTGTTAGCAGAATTTTCCTACAACAACAGCTACCATTCAAGCATTGAGATGGCGCCGTTTGAAGCACTTTATAGTAGAAAGTGCAGTCTCTGATTTGTTGGAGTGAAGTGGGGGATAGACAGATTACGGGTCCTGAGATAATACAAGAAACTACCGAGAAGATCATCCAAATTCAACAACGATTGAAAACCGCCCAAAGTCGACAAAAGAGCTACGCCGACATTAAAAGAAAAGATATAGAACTTGAAATTGGAGAGATGGTCATGCTTAAGGTTGCACCTTGGAAAGGCGTTGTTCGATTTGGTAAACAAGGGAAATTAAATCCAAGGTATATTGGACCATTCAAGATTATTGATCGTGTCGGACCAGTAGCTTACCGACTTGAGTTACCTCAACAACTCGCGGCTGTACATAACACTTTCCACGTCTCGAATTTGAAGAAATGTTTTGCTAAAGAAGATCTCACTATTCCGTTAGACGAAATCCAACTACCGATTAACAATCACTAAACTGTATTAAATTGTGTATGTACCGATAGAAGGAATACTGCTGACAACTTCTCCAAATTTGAACAAAGTTCGGCAGCGCGTTGCTGCGGCGCGTTCATTACATAACTTTCGTAGTGTTAATTTGGCATTAATTAGGTTGTATATCTTAAGAAATAGCCGTGGGCGTATCTTTTGTGTATCACAACTACAATGACAACCTCCAACGCAAAAGAATCTGTAAAACCATTACAAAGAAATCACAATTAGCTATCAAACACATAGAAAACACGCATGATCAGTTTTACATTTATGTTGACATATATATAAATGTCAGATAGAATGTTGAAATTAAAGTGTATAATATGGTATACTGCTGGATTGAATCTTTGATTAATAAATTTATTTAGTTACTATGTTCAACTAATGAGATCACAAAGTAGGAGTGTTGTTTTTATCAAAATGGTAAAACCTTCCCATTGATGACTCAAAATTTAAAATAACTAACCTGGGCTGACCCAATTCATACCAAAAGCTTATACTGAAATTTTAGACTTGTTGGTGACTTTCGTTTCACAAGATTAGGCATATGGGTCAAAATAAGCACGTATGACCCAAATGGGTTATAAATTCCGATTTTAACCAAAATATGCCCATAGCTTCATATTCGACTTTATGATGTGAATTCGAAGTAACGTGTTGGATAGCCGATCACAGGTATGTTCTAGAATGATGTTTGCAAACCAAACAGAATGAACCTCATTATGTTCATGATTTTGTATATATTTCCTTAATCGATATTGTTATGTTGTCATACACATTCGTTACTCCTGCGACACAAATAAGGAAAAAATAACAATTAGAATATAAGAATAACCATAAAACCCAATGCACACAATACTAATAACACATCTACATTAAATATAAATAAATGCCAAGCCATTATCATCACTTCTACACTCTGGCCAAATAAGGTAGTGACACATCCGAGTATAGTGTAGTGACCCGAACTTTTCCATGTTTATATATATTAAATGAAATTGATATTTACATGATTAAGTGTTTCCAACATGTTAAGCAATCAAACTTGTTAAGACTTGATTAATTGAAATAGGTTTCATATAGACAATTGACCACCCAAGTTGACCGGTGATTCACGAACGTTAAAACTTGTAAAAACTATATGATGACATATATATGGTTATATATATAGTTAACATGATATTATGATAAGTAAGTATCTCATTAGGTATTTTAACAATGAGTTATATACATAAAATTGTGTTTATTGAATTAAGAAACTCGAAACGGTATATATAACGATTATCGTTATAACAACGTCTTACTAATTACATATGAATCATATTAAAATATTGTTACACTATGTTTATTCATGATAAATGATAAGTAAACATGTCATTAAGTATGTTAACAATGAACTACATATGTAAAACAAGACTACTAACTTAATGATTTCGAAACGAGACATATATGTAATGATTATCGTTGTAACGAAATTTAAATGCATATATATCATATTAAGATATATTAATATATCATAATATCATGATAATATAATAATTTAATATCTCATTAGATATAATAAACATTGGGTTAACAACATTTAACATGATCGTTAACCTAAAGGTTTCAAAACAACACTTACATGTAACGACTAACGATGACTTACCGACTCAGTTAAAATGTATATACATGTAGTGTTTTAATATGTATTCATACACTTTTGAAAGACTTCAAGACACTTATTAAAATACTTCTACTTAACAAAAATGCTTACAATTACATCCGTTCAGTTTCATCAATAATTCTACTCGTATGCACCCGTATTCGTACTCGTACAATACACAGCTTTTAGATGTATGTACAATTGGTATATATACTCCAATGATCAGCTCTTAGCAGCCCATGTGAGTCACCTAACACATGTGAGAACCATCATTTGGCAACTAGCATGAAATATCTCATAAAATTACAAAAATATGAGTAATCATTCATGACTTATTTACATGTAAACAAAATTACACATCCTTTATATCTAATCCAAATACCAACGACCAAAAACACCTACAAACACTTTTATTCTTCAATTTTCTTCATCTAATTGATCTCTCTCAAGTTCTATCTTCAAGTTCTAAGTGTTCTTCATAAATTCTACAAGTTCTAGTTTCATAAAATCAAGAATACTTCCAAGTTTACTAGCTCACTTCCAATCTTGTAAAGTGATCATTCAACCTCAAGAAATCCTTGTTGTTTACAGTAAGATATCATTCTAAATCAAGGTAATACTCATATACAAACTTTGATTCACTATAACTATAACTATATTAATTCGAGTGATAATCTTACTTGAACTTGTTTTTGTTCATGATTCTACTTCAAGAACTTTCAAGCTATCCAAGATCCTTTGAACCTAGATCATTTCTTATCACTTCCAGTAGGTTTACCTACTAAACTTTAGGTAGTAATGATGTTCATAACATCATTCAATTCATATATATATAAAACTACCTTATTCGAAGGTTTAAACTTGAAATCACTAGAACATAGTTTAGTTAATTCTAAACTTGTTCGCAAACAAAAGTTAATCCTTCTAACTTGACTTTTAAAATCAACTAGACACATGTTCTATATCTATATGATATGCTAACTTAATGATTTAAAACCTGAAAACACGAAAAACACCGTAAAACCGGATATACGCCGTCGTAGTAACACCGCGGGCTGTTTTGGGTTAGTTAATTACAAACTATGATAAACTTTGATTTAAAAGTTGTTCTTCTGGGAAAATGATTTTTTATGAACATTAAACTATATCCAAAAATCATGGTTAAACTCAAAGTGGAAGTATGTTTTTAAAAATGGTCATCAAGACATCGTTCTTTCGACTGAAATGACTACCTCTTACAAAAACGACTTGTAAATTATATTTCTGACTATAAAACTATACTTTTTCTATTTAGATTCATAAAATAGAGTTCAATATGAAACCATATCAATTTGATTCACTCAAAACGGATTTAAAACGAAGAAGTTATGGGTAAAACAAGATTGGATATTTTTTGATTGTTGTAGCTACGGGAAATATTGTAACAAATCTATATTAATCATACCCTAGCTAACTCATATTGTCTTATACATGTATTCTAATATATTATGTAATCTTGGGATACCATAGACACGTATGCAAATATTTTGACATATCATATCGACCCATGTATATATATTATTTGGAACAACCATAGACACTCTATATGCAGTAATGTTGGAGTTAGCTATACAGGGTTGAGGTTGATTCCAAAAATATATATACTTTGAGTTGAGATCTAGCCTGAGACGTGTATACACTAGGTCGTGTCTGTTCCCTAATTCTTAGATTACCATAATTAATAAAAAGGGGCATATTCGATTTCGATAATTCAACCATAGAATGTAGTTTCACGTACTTATGTCTATTTTGTAAATCATTTATAAAACCTGCATGTATTCTCATCCCAAAAATATTAGATTTTAAAAGTGGTACTATAACTCACTTTCACATATTTTTACTTCGTCGGGAAGTAAGACTTGGCCACTGGTCGATTCACGAACCTATAACAAATATGTACATATATATCAAAGTATGTTCAAAATATATTTACAACATTTTTAATACGAATTTTATCTTCCAAAAATATATATACTTTGAGTTGTGATCTAGCCTGAGACGTGTATACACTGGGTCGTGGATTGATTCAAGATAATATATATCGATTTATTTCTGTACATCTAATTATGGACAACTAGTTGTAGGTTACTAACAAGGACAGCTGACTTAATAAACTTAAAACAGTAAAACGTATTAAAAATGTTGTAAATATATTTTGAACATACTTTGATATATATGTACATATTTGTTATAGGTTCGTGAATCGACCAGTGGCCAAGTCTTACTTCCCGACGAAGTAAAAATCTGTTAAAGTGAGTTATAGTCCCACTTTTAAAATCTAATATTTTTGGGATGAGAATACATGCAGGTTTTATAAATGATTTACAAAATAGACACAAGTACGTGAAACTACATTCTATGGTTGAATTATCGAAATCGAATATGCCCCTTTTTATTAAGTCTGGTAATCTAAGAATTAGGGAACAGACACCCTAATTTACGCGAATCCTAAAGATAGAACTATTGGGCCCAACAAGCCCCATCCAAAGTACCGGATGCTTTAGTGCTTCAAAATTTATATCATATCCGAAGAATTTCCCTAAATGATAGGGGATATTCTTATATATGCATCTTGTTAATGTCAGTTACCAGGTGTTCACCATATGGTGTTTCGGACAGGTTCGCCGGTAAGTGCTTCAGGTTCTTCGTCAAGAGGGCAATGTGGTGGATGGAAGGGATCACCTTCTTCTTGTCTCCAATGATTGAGGAGACTATAAACCCATCCCCAATTCATCCAGAATAGGTGATGACTGATTGGTTGATATATTCCGGTCACACTGCTTTCGGAGCTTGAATGGGATTCCATTTCGGAATCTGAGTGACTTGAACTGATGACGAATTCCATTTCGTACGATTGGATAAAGAATTTTTTTTTTTCGATATGAAATGATTTTGGCTAACGGATGGTATTCTAATTACATAGAATATATATATATATATATATATATATATATATATATATATATATATATATATATATATATATATATATATATATATATATATATATATATATATATATATATATATATATAGATCAAAAGATTTCGTAGATTACGGAGGACTTTGTGGGATATGTCAGGCAGAGTTTAAAGTAACAGATACGATAAGATATGATTTAGCAGATATGCTAAGATATGAATTTTTTTTTGTCTATGCACTATTCATACAATCAATGCAGCAAGACGTGTCTTAGACTAAAAATGATAAGCAGGTAATTTTCTGAGGATGATAAGTAGTTAATTTTCGACACAAAATGATAAGCAAAACTTTTGACATGCAGACACGGTCGAAGTCCAGACTCACTAATGCATCATATCGACTTATCAGTTAGACACACTAATGCAGACCTGGTTCGCTAAGACCACCGCTCTGATACCAACTGAAAGGACCCGTTCATATACATTATAAACGATTCACAATAGTTGATTACATTGCGAGGTATTTGACCTCTATATGATACATTTTACAAACATTGCATTCTTTTTTAAAAGACAAACTTTCTTTACATCGAAAATTGACAGGCATGCATACCATTTCATAATATCCACTTTCCAACTATAAATTGATTTAATAATAATCTTTAATGAACTCAATGACTCGAATGCAACGTTCTTCGAAATATGCTATGAAAGACTCCAAGTAATATCTTTAAAATGAGCAAATGCACAGCGGAAGATTTCTTTAACACCTGAGAATAAACATGCTTTAAAGTGTCAACCAAAAGGTTGGTGAGTTCATTAGTTTATCATAATCATTTATTTCCATCATTTTAATAGACCACAAGAATTTCATTTCCAGTTCTCATAAATATACGTCCCATTCATAGAGACAAAAAAAATCATTCATATGGTGAACACCTGGTAACCGACATTAACTAGATACATATAAGAATATCCCCTATCATTCTAGGATCCTCCTTCGGACATGATATAAATTTCGAAGTACTAAAGCATCCGGTACTTTGGATGGGGTTTGTTAGGCCCAATAGATCTATCTTTAGGATTCGCGTCAATTAGGGTGTCTGTTCCCTAATTCTTAGATTACCAGACTTTAATAAAAAGGGGCATATTCGATTTTGATAATTCAACCATAGAATGTAGTTTCAATTACTTGTGTCTATTTCGTCAAACATTTATAAAAGCGCATGTATTCTCAGTCCCAAAAATATAAAGGGTAAAAATGCAAATGAAACTCACCATACTGTATTTCGTAGTAAAAATACATATAACGTCATTGAACAAGTGCAAGGTTGGCCTTGGATTCACGAACCTAAATTAATTATATATATTTATGTGTTGGTCAATATTTGTCTAACAAATTAGGTCAAGTCATAGTGTACCACAATCCTAATGCTCGAGACTAATATGCAAAAGTCAACAAAAGTAAATTTGACTCAAAATAATTTCCAAAAATCTATACATGATTAATATATAGTTTAAATATCGTTGTTTTATATTTTTAAATATTTTTAAAAGATTTATTAGAGTAAATAATATAATTTATTTATTAATAAATAAAATTTTATATTAAATTTATATAATAAAATATACTTTTATATATATTAAGTAATAAAATTTATAGGGTTCATTTAATATCATAAAGATAATATGATAGGTATTATTAAAGTAAGTTATTACACGTAGTAAAATATGTTTGTATCACATATTTATTTGATAAAATAATATCTATAATGATAGTAAGTAAAAGTTGTATTATTTTGTAATAATAATTATTATTATAAAAATATAAATATTTATAATTACTAAGATGACATTATGATAAAACGATAATTCTAATTATGATAACTTTAATATTTACGATAATTTTTAATATTATCTTTAAAATAATAATTCTATTTAAAATAATAATAATAATGATATTTTATAGTAACAATGACATTTCTATTAAAATGATAATTTTTGTTAAAATGATAGTTTTAATACTAACGATACTTTTAATAATAATAGTAATGATAAAAATAATAAGAACGATAATTTTATCTAAATCAATATCTTATAATATTTTAATTTCATCATGATACTCTTACTCATTATTTCATAATCGTTTCGTTTAATAGCTTTTAATCGTCTTTTATATCGTGTTCATAATAATGATAATAATAGTAATCAAAATAATTAGGTGTTACAAATATTTGTTTAAATTACACTAATATTAATAATGATAGTTACTATAACATTATTAACGATAATACTAATAATTATCTTAATGATAATATAGTAATAATAATAATAATAATAACAATAACCATTTTTAAATAATGATATATATATTAATAATGATAATAATAATAATAATACCAAAAATAATAATAATAATAATAATAATAATAATAATAATAATAATAATAATAATAATAATAATAATAATTGGATAATAATAAAAATACTAATTATAACTTTAATGATAATAACGATAGTAATAATAAATAAAAATAACAATTTTTAATGATAAATCCCTTTTATTAATAAAGATAATAATAATGATAATAATAAGATAAAACTAGAACGACGATAAAAACGACGATAATAATAATCATTTTTAATAAAAATATCAAAAATTCAATTGATTATAACTTCTAATCCGTTCATCGAAACCATTCGATATCTAAAGGAAAAGTTCTTAATTTTTAGCTAGCTTTCCAAGGACATGCATATCTTATACCTTATCTCAACCGCAAGTGTAACTAATTCAAGATTCAACCAAACCTATCTAAGGGTAATATCAAAAGTACAAGCATGCATAATCCTAAATACTCGAGCACTAGTCAGGGATACACTATTAGTATGTAAAAGTTAAATTATGAGTACTCACGTATCAATATTGAGATTCAATATTGCAGGAAAGGTACGTAGACGCAACAGAAATGATAAACACTATATTGATCTCACGAGCATACCCATGAACCATACTCAATCACCTCCATAGCTATAACCCATAATTTCCTTAATCCTATCCCACTCGAAAACCAATTTCGAAATCACTCGGACAGCACTCCGTCGTAATATTTTATGTATACTAATAATATCTTGAAATAATATGGAGTAATATATATATATATATATATATATATATATATATATATATATATATATATATATATATATATGTAAATCGATTGAGAGAGTTTAGAGAAAAATATTTTCAAGTTTCTATGAAATAATGAAACTTATTGAATTCTATTTATAATAGATTTTTGAATTATTAAAGTGAATTATTAAAGTATGAATTATTAAAGTGAATTATTAAAGTATAAATTATTAAAGTGAATTATTAAAGTATGAATTATTAAAGTGAATTATTAAAGTATGAATTATTAAAGTGAATTATTAAAGTGAATTATTAAAGTATGAATTATTAAAGTTAAAGTAAAGTAAAAATAAAGTAAAGGTAAAGTTTAAGTATAGTAAAAGTATAAAACTATGTACATATAATACGCGTATAAATATATATAATATTAATTTAAATCGTTATATATATTTAATAAAATAAAATATAAATATCGTTATCTTTATCATACTAGTTAAGTAATGAGTTGTCAAAAGTGGTTCTAGATATTTATAAAAGTTATATACGTTTTAATAATAAAGTTCTTTTTAAAGTAAAAAAGTTTTTGTACGTTTGAAACTAAATAGATCAATCGAGTCTTTATGAGATTCAATCTTCCACTATCCTTTGTCTAGTTCTCAATGATTGACAATTTGTTCTTATTTATAAATCACTTTACCATTTTCCGAATATTGTTAAAATGGAAAGATTTCTCAAATCAACGTGGGCCTTTCAACAGAGACTTGTAATCATAATTCAATATATCTGATAATTCAATCATTTGATCTTATCTTCTAATTCCATTGATAAGTATTTTGAAACATATACAATCATATAAAGTATTTATTCTAATATTTTCTTTACATTTCAAGTTATAATATATATACACATATACATATATAATCATATTCGTTTAATGGTTCGTGAATCGTTGGAACTTGGTCGAGGTTGAATGAATGTATGAACATAGTTTAAAATTCTTGAAATTTAACTTAACAAATATTGCTTATCGTGTCGGAAACATATAAAGATTAAAGTTTAAATTTGGTTAGAAATTTTCGGGTTGTCACAGTACCTACCCGTTAAAGAAATTTCGTCCCAAAATTTGAGTGGAAAGGTCGTGAATGATAATAAGTATGTTTTCATGATGCATACGGGCTGAAAATTAGAGTTTTATCATCAGCGAATAATTTGGATAAACAATTCATTTATATGAAGAGTACGAATGAAGCTAACATAGAAGAGTGAAATGAGTAAGTGTAGATTCATCTTATCATTTGACGTAGATATGATTGATTCCCAGATTTCAAGGGATTTGAAGAAAATATTCTTAATAAGATTTGACTATCTGGTAATCAAGGGAATTAGGATCCGCTTTAAATGTGATCGTCCATTTTAATTGTTCTGTCGGAGATTTTCTTATAAATTCACCTCCTTCGTTTCCTTACAACTCACACCTTCTGTTGATGCATTTTATGCAAGTCCCTAGACATCTACCCACGTCCATTGCAGGTACAATAGTTTACAGGCCACCATGATTGCTCGTTATTATCCTATCCGTGTTTGTATGTGGTTACAGGAACTGCAGGAACGAGATTTAGATGTTTGACTATGTTAGACTTAGTCAGACGTACGAGTGAAGCCTCACTAGTACGGCTGACAGGCTCATACGCACGGTTGATGCTGAGCTAAGTCACAATTACAACCTAAATGAGAAGACACGAGTGAGTGATCACCCGTACGGCTGATGAAGCCAACTCGTACGTGTAATGAATGAATCGTATGGGTGAGTCAACGGCAGGGGTATATAAAGTCTTATGTTCTTCATTTTAGGTTAAGCCTCTCATTTGTTACACACACTAAGATCTAGTGAGCTATTCCGATTCTCTCTCAGTCCAAATCACCCAGGTGGTGAATAATAGCTCTAGGTGTTGATCTAATCACACTTGATTTAGTTGTGGTTTGACTAAATTAATCAAAAAAAAAAAAAACTTAACCTATTCACTAGAGGGTTTGATTCACTTATTCCGCCATTGTGTGAGTTAAATCTATTGATTTCTAAGTTCCTAGTCATGTTTCATCACCTTCTATTCTTTCCCTCTCAACTCATATTTTAAAGTATTCATGAATATGCTCCATCCAGTTCTGATTCTCGATATACTTCTAACTTTCATATCGATCATTCTTCTTTTTCATCTACCGCCAGAAGAATCTATTTACTTCTACTATACTCTTGGGTTTATAGTGTTTCTAGTTCTTCCGTGTCTTTATATTGCTATATGCATCGATATATATGGTTTATAATTTCTGGTTTGTCGTTGGGCTTTATATGTTCTCTTATATTTCAAAGTCTCTGCTTCTGTCTTCTATAATCATTATCATTCATAGTTAATGCTCTCTTTTATTTGCTGCAATTTATACCCCAATTTCTATTTCGGAGTTTTGTCCTTTCGTTTCTTCTTCTTGCAATTAAGCACCGCTTGTAATGGTCCAGAATTCACAGATATGAATTTCGGAATGAACATTGTTAATGTACTAGGAAGGAAATTATGATGGCACGATCTTGACTTGTCAAATTACTAGAATACCTTGGAAAAGGCCGAATCATCAAGAAATATTTTCTTGATATTTTAGAGGTTAAATAGAATACAAGAGTCGTATAACATGGCACATGATGATGTTATGATCTGTGAATCATCACGTTCCATTTAAAAACTCAGCATGACTTACTGTAATATAATCACATTGATCAAGTTTCATTATATTATACTAATTCATGCTTCAGTTCTCAACACTACTTCAAAATATTCCTATTTTAAACTTGAATGTTTCAGAATTTAGAAACTAAAATAGTTTATTTTATGATGTAATACAGATAGCGCGAAGAGGTAAATGATTTCAAATAAGAGAAATTAAGAAAATATCTTCAGAAATATGGAGGATATTTATAATGAAAGATATGATGATATTTTAGAATTTCTAATATCAGAGGATGATGAAGAATATTGTCCGCAGGGGTTTAGAGTCAGGAGCAAGGTATTCGTTAATGAATTCAGTGAAATGTCCCGTTCTTATTGATTAAAAACGTTCCATATTAATTGATTTCGTTGCGAGGTTTTGACCTCTATATGAGACGTTTTTCAAAGACTGCATTCATTTTAAAACAAACCATAACCTTTATTTCATCAATAAAGGTTTAAAAAGCTTTACGTAGATTATCAAATAATGATAATCTAAAATATCCTGTTTACGCACGACCATTACATAATGGTTTACAATACAAATATGTTACAACAAAATAAGTTTCTTGAATGCAGTTTTTACACAATATCATACAAGCATGGACTCCAAATCTCGTCCTTATTTAAGTATGCGACAGCGGAAGCTCTTAATAATCACCTGAGAATAAACATGCTTAAAACGTCAACAAAAATGTTGGTGAGTTATAGGTTTAACCTATATATATCAAATCGTAACAATAGCCCACAAGATTTCATATTTCAATATACATCCCATACATAGAGATAAAAATTATTCATATGGTGAACACCTGGTAATCGACATTAACAAGATGCATATATAAGAATATCCCCATCATTCCGGGACACCCTTCGGATATGATATAAATTTCGAAGTACTAAAGCATCCGGTACTTTGGATGGGGTTTGTTATGCCCAATAGATCTATCTTTAGGATTCGCGTCAATTAGGGTGTCTGTTCCCTAATTCTTAGATTACCAGACTTAATAAAAAGAGGCATATTCGATTTCGATAATTCAACCATAGAATGTAGTTTCACGTACTTGTGTCTATTTTGTAAATCATTTATAAAACCTACATGTATTCTCATCCCAAAAATATTAGATTTTAAAAGTGGGACTATAACTCACTTTTACAGATTTTTTTACTTCGTCGGGAAGTAAGACTTGGCCACTGGTTGATTCACGAACCTATAACAATATATACATATATATCAAAGTATGTTCAAAATATATTTACAACACTTTTAATATATTTTGATGTTTTAAGTTTATTAAGTCAGCTGTCCTCGTTAGTAACCTACAACTAGTTGTCCACAGTTAGATGTACAGAAATAAATCGATAAATATTATCTTGAATCAATCCACGACCCAGTGTATACGTATCTCAGTATTGATCACAACTCAAACTATATATATTTTAGAATCGACCTCAACCCTGTATAGCTAACTCCAACATTCACATATAGAGTGTCTATGGTTGTTCCGAAATATATATAGATGTGTCGACATGATAGGTTGAAACATTGTATACGTGTCTATGGTATCTCAAGATTACATAATATACAATACAAGTTGATTAAGTTATGGTTGGAATAGATTTGTTACCAATTTTCACGTAGCTAAAATGAGAAAAATTATCCAATCTTGTTTTACCCATAACTTCTTCATTTTAAATCTGTTTTGAGTTAATCAAATTGCTATGGTTTCATATTGAACTCTATTTTATGAATCTAAACAGAAAAAGTATAAGTTTATAGTCGGAAAAATAAGTTACAAGTCGTTTTTGTAAAGGTAGTCATTTCAGTCGAAAGAACGACGTCTAGATGACCATTTTAGAAAACATACTTCCACTTTGAGTTTAACCATAATTTTTGGATATAGTTTCATGTTCATAATAAAAATCATTTTCCCAGAATAACAACTTTTAAATCAAATTTTATCATAGTTTTTAATTAACTAACCCAAAACAGCCCGCGGTGTTACTACGACGACGTAAATCCGGTTTTACGGTGTTTTTCGTGTTTCCAGGTTTTAAATCATTAAGTTAGCATATCATATAGATATAGAACATGTGTTTAGTTGATTTTAAAAGTCAATTTAGAAGGATTAACTTTTATTTGCGAACAAGTTTAAAATTAACTAAACTATGTTCTAGTGATTACAAGTTTAAACCTTCGAATAAGATAGCTTTATATGTATGAATCGAATGATGTTATGAACATCATTACTACCTCAAGTTCCTTGGATAAAACTACTGGAAATGAGAAAAAATAGATCTAGCTTCAAAGGATCCTTGGATGGCTTGAAAGCTCTTGAAGCAGAATCATGACACGAAAACAATTTCAAGTAAGATTTCCACTCGAAATAAGATTGTTATAGTTATAGAAATTGAATTAAAGTTTGAATATGATTATTACCTTGTATTAGAAAGATAACCTACTGTAAGTAACAAAGGTTTCTTGATCTTGGATGATTATTTGGAATGGATTTAGAAAACTTGGAAGTAAACTTGCAATATTGGAAGTATTCTTGATTTTATGAAACTAGAACTTTTGGAATTTATGAAGAACACTTGGAACTTGAAGATAGAACTTGAGAGAGATCAATTAGATGAAGAAAATTGAAGAATGAAAGTGTTTGTAGGTGTTTTTGGTCGTTGGTGTATGGATTAGATATAAAGGATATGTAATTTTGTTTTCATGTAAATAAGTCATGAATGATTACTCATATTTTTGTAATTTTATGAGATATTTCATGCTAGTTGCCAAATGATGGCTCCCACATGTGTTAGGTGACTCACATGGGCTGCTAAGAGCTGATCATTGGAGTGTATAAACCAATATTACATACATCTAAAAGCTGTGTATTGTACGAGTACGAATACGGGTGCATACGAGTAGAATTGTTGATGAAACTGAACGAGGATGTAATTGTAAGAATTTTTGTTAAGTAGAAGTATTTTGATAAGTGTCTTGAAGTCTTTCAAAAGTGTATGAATACATATTAAAACACTACATGTATATACATTTTAACTGAGTCGTTAAGTCATCGTTAGTCGTTACATGTAAATGTTGTTTTAAAACCTTTAGGTTAACGATCTTGTTGAATGTTGTTAACCCATTGTTTATTATAACAAATGAGATGTTAAATTTTTATATTATCATGATATTATGATATATAATATATCTTAGTATGATATATATACAGTTAAATGTCGTTACAACGATAATCGTTACATATATGTCTCGTTTCGAAATCATTAAGTTAGTAGTCTTATTTTTACATATGTATTTCATTTTTAATACACTTAATAATATATTTACTTATCATTTAACATAATTAACCAAGTGTATCAATATCTTAATATGATTCAAATGTACCTAGTAAGACATTGTTATAACGATAATCGTTATATATATATCGTTTTCGAGTTTCTTAAATTAATAGTCTCATTTTTATGTATATAACTCATTGTTAAAATACCTAATGAGATACATACTTATAATAAAATCATGTTAACTATATATATAACCATATATATGTCATCGTATAGTTTTTACAAGTTTTAACGTTCGTGAATCACCGGTCAACTTGGGTGGTCAATTGTCTATATGAAACCTATTTCAATTAATCAAGTCTTAACAAGTTTGATTGCTTAACATGTTGGAAACACTTAATCATGTAAATAACAATTTCATTTAATATATATATAAACATGGAAAAGTTCGGGTCACTACAGTACCTACCCGTTAAATAAATTTCGTCCCGAAAATTTTAAGCAGTTGGAGGTGTTGACGTATCTTCTGGAAATAAATGTGGGTATTTCTTCTTCATCTAATCTTCACGCTCCCAGGTGAACTCAGGTCCTCTACGAGCATTCCATCGAACCTTAACAATCGGTATCTTGTTTTGTTTAAGTCTCTTAACCTCACGATTTTTTATTTCGACGGGTTCTTCAATGAATTGAAGTTTTTCATTGATTTGGATTTCGTCCAACGGAATAGTGAGATCTTCTTTAGCAAAAAATTTCTTTAAATTTGAGACATGGAAAGTGTTATGTACAGCCACGAGTTGTTGAGGTAGCTCCAGTTGGTAAGCTACTGGTCCGACACGATCTATAATCTTGAATGGTCCAATGTACCTTGGATTTAGTTTCCCCCGTTTACCAAATTGAACAACGCCTTTCCAAGGTGAGACCTTAAGCATGACCATTTCTCCAATTTCAAACTCTATATCTTTTCTTTTACTGTCCGCGTAGCTCTTTTGTCGACTCTGGGCGGTTTTCAATCTTTGTTGAATTTGGATGATTTTCTCGGTAGTTTCTTGTATTATCTCTGGACCCGTAATCTGTCTATCCCCCACTTCACTCCAACAAATCAGAGACCAGCACTTTCTACCATAAAGTGCTTCAAACGGCGCCATCTCAATGCTTGAATGGTAACTGTTGTTGTAGGAAAATTCTGCTAACGGTAGATGTCGATCCCAACTGTTTCCGAAATCAATAACACAAGCTCGTAGCATGTCTTCAAGCGTTTGTATCGTCCTTTCGCTCTGCCCATCAGTTTGTGGGTGATAGGCAGTACTCATGTCTAGACGAGTTCCCAATGCTTGCTGTAATGTCTGCCAGAATCTTGAAATAAATCTGCCATCCCTATCAGAGATAATAGAGATTGGTATTCCATGTCTGGAGACGACTTCCTTCAAATACAGTCGTGCTAACTTCTCCATCTTGTCATCTTCTCTTATTGGCAGGAAGTGTGCTGACTTGGTGAGACGATCAACTATTACCCAAATAGTATCATAACCACTTGCAGTCCTTGGCAATTTAGTAATGAAATCCATGGTAATGTTTTCCCATTTCCATTCCGGGATTTCAGGTTGTTGTAGTAGACCTGATGGTTTCTAATGTTCAGCTTTGACCTTAGAACACGTCAAACATTCTCCTACATATTTAGCAATATCGGCTTTCATACCTGGCCACCAAAAATGTTTCTTAAGATCCTTGTACATCTTCCCCGTTCCAGGATGTTGAGTATCTGGTTTTATGAGCTTCTCTAAGTACCATTTCTCTCATATCTCCAAATTTTAGTACCCAAATTCTTTCAGCCCTATACCGGGTTCCATCTTCCCGAATATTAAGATTCTTCTCCGATCCTTTGGGTATTTCATCCTTTAAATTTCCCTCTTTTAAAACTCCTTGTTGCGCCTCCTTAATTTGAGTAGTAAGGTTAGTGTGAATCATTATATTCATAGATTTTACTCGAATGGATTCTCTGTCTTTTCTGCTCAAGGCGTCGGCTACCACATTTGCCTTCCCCGGGTGGTAACGAATCTCAAAGTCGTAATCATTCAACAATTCAATCCACCTACGCTGCCTCATATTCAGTTGTTTCTGATTAAATATGTGTTGAAGACTTTTGTGGTCGGTATATATAATACTTTTGACCCCATATAAGTAGTGCCTCCAAGTCTTTAATGCAAAAACAACCGCGCCTAATTCCAAATCATGCGTCGTATAATTTTGCTCGTGAATCTTCAATTGTCTAGACGCATAAGCAATCACCTTCGTTCGTTGCATTAATACACAACCGAGACCTTGCTTTGATGCGTCACAATAAATCACAAAATCATCATTCCCTTCAGGCAATGACAATATAGGTGCCGTAGTTAGCTTTTTCTTCAATAACTGAAACGCTTTCTCTTGTTCATCCTTCCATTCAAATTTCTTCCCTTTATGCGTTAATACAGTCAAGGGTTTTTCTATTCTAGAAAAGTCTTGGACGAACCTTCTGTAGTAACCAGCTAGTCCTAAAAACTGGCGTATGTGTTTCGGAGTTTTCGGGGTTTCCCACTTTTCAACAGTTTCTATCTTTGCCGGATCCACCTTAATACCTTTTTTGTTCACTATGTGACCGAGGAATTGAACTTCTTCCAACCAAAATGCACACTTTGAAAATTTTGCGTACAATTCTTCCTTCCTCAATACTTCTAACACCTTTCTCAAATGTTCACCGTGTTCTTGGTCATTCTTTGAGTAAATAAGTATGTCATCAATGAAAACAATGACAAACTTGTCAAGGTATGGTCCACACACTCGGTTCATAAGGTCCATGAACACAGCTGGTGCATTAGTTAAACCAAACGGCATGACCATAAACTTGTAATGACCGTAACGTGTTCTGAAAGCAGTCTTTGGAATATCATCTTCTTTCGCCCGCATTTGATGATACCCGGAACGTAAGTCAATCTTTGAATAAACAGATGAGCCTTGTAGTTGATCAAATAAGTCGTCGATTCTCGGTAGTGGGTAGCGGTTCTTGATGGTAAGTTTGTTCAACTCTCGGTAGTCGATACACAACCTGAATGTACCATCTTTCTTCTTGACAAACAAAACAGGAGCTCCCCACGGTGATGTGCTTGGTCGAATGAAACCACGCTCTAAAAGTTCTTGTAATTGGCTTTGCAGTTCTTTCATCTCACTGGGTGCGAGTCTGTAAGGAGCACGAGCTATTGGTGCAGCTCCTGGTACAAGATCTATTTGAAATTCAACGGATCGATGTGGGGGTAATCCCGATAATTCTTTCGGAAATACATCTGGAAATTCTTTTGCGACGGGAACATCATTGATGCTCTTTTCTTCAGTTTGTATTTTATCGACGTGTGCTAGAACAGCATAGCAACCTTTTCTTATTAGTTTTTGTGCCTTCAAATTACTAATAAGATGTAGCTTCGTGTTGCCCTTTTCTCCGTACACCATTAAGGGTTTTCCTTTTTCTCGTATAATGCGAATTGCATTTTTGTAACAAACGATCTCTGCTTTCACTTCTTTCAACCAGTCCATACCGATTATCACATCAAAACTCCCTAACTCTACTGGTATCAAGTCAATCTTAAATGTTTCGCTAACCAGTTTAATTTCTCGATTCCGACATATATTATCTGCTGAAATTAATTTACCATTTGCTAATTCGAGTAAAAATTTACTATCCAACGGCGTCAATGGATAACTTAATTTAGCACAAAAATCTCTACTCATATAGCTTCTATCCGCACCCGAATCAAATAAAACGTAAGCAGATTTATTGTCAATAAGAAACGTACCCGTAACAAGCTCCGGGTCTTCCTGTGCCTCTGCCGCATTAATATTGAAAACTCTTCCGCGGCCTTGTCCATTCGTGTTCTCCTGGTTCGGGAAATTTCTAATAATGTGGCCCGGTTCTCCACATTTATAACAAACTACATTGGCATAACTTGCTCCGACACTACTTGCTCCGCCATTACTCGTTCCGACACCATTTGTTCCTTTCGTTCTGTTAACCCCTGGTCCGTAGACCTCACACTTCGCCGCGCTATGACCATTTCTTTTACACTTGTTGCAAAATTTGGGGCAAAACCCCGAGTGATACTTTTCACACCTTTGGTATAGCTGCTTCTGATTGTTGTTGTTGTTGCGATTGTTATTGTTGTTGGGACGATTGTTGTAGTTGCTGTTGTTGTTGTTGTTGTTGTTGTTGTTGTTGTTGTTGGGCCGTTTGTTGTAGTTGCGATTGATGTTGCGATTGTTGGGATAATTATTGCGATTATTATTGTAATTGCTGTTGTTGTTGTATTGGTGATTCTTATCACCGTTTTCCTCCCACTTTCTTTTGACTTGCTTCACATTGGCCTCTTCAGCCGTCTGTTCTTTAATTCTTTCCTCAATCTGGTTCACAAGTTTGTGAGCCATTCTACATTAATGTTGTATGGAGGCGGGCTCGTGTGAACTTATATCTTCTTAGATTCTTTCCGGTAATCCTTTCACAAACGCGTCGATCTTCTCTTCCTCATCTTCGAACGCTCTCGGACACAATAGGCACAATTCTGTGAATCGTCTTTCGTACGTGGTAATATCAAATCCTTGGGTTCGTAACCCTCTAAGTTCTGTCTTGAGCTTATTGACCTCGGTTCTGGGACGGTACTTCTCGTTCATCAAGTGCTTGAATGCTGACCACGGTAGTGCGTACGCATCATCTTGTCCCACTTGCTCTAGATAGGTATTCCACCATGTTAACGCAGAACCTATGAAGGTATGCGTAGCGTACTTCACTTTGTCCTCTTCAGTACACTTACTTATGGCAAACACCGATTCGACCTTCTCGGTCCACCGTTTCAATCCGATCGGTCCTTCGGTTCCATCAAATTCCAAAGGTTTGCAGGCAGTGAATTCTTTGTAGGTGCATCCTACACAATTTCCTGTACTGCTAGATCCAAAGTTATTGTTGGTATGTAGCGTAGCCTGTACTGCGGCTATGTTTGAAGCTAGAAAAGTACGGAATTCCTCTTCATTCATATTCACGGTGTGTCGAGTAGTCGGTGCCATTTCCTTCAAAATAGTCAAATGGAACAAGTTAATCATACAGAATATTAAGAGTAGTTAATAGTATTTCGTAGCATAATATGAACTCATTTATAAAAGCTTTTTCTTCATATTAGCGTTTTATAAGTTTAAATTCGGGTAGTAACTACCCGTTAAGCTCATACTTAGTAGCTAATATACAATTCAACTACTACAATTCTATATAAAAAACTAATTATAATAATATTTCGCGTTCAAACTTTTATACAATATTTTACAAACTTACAATACCGCTTATTTTACATAAAGCATGAAATATAGCACATAATAATTTTGATACAAGATAGTTGTGAAGATAATTCTAGCTAGTACACAAGTCGTTCAGCAAAGGCAATAAAGACACGTAATTCATACGTCCAGAAACAAGTCATGCATTCTGGTTTTACTAGGACTACTTCCCATCCTTGGTCTTGTGGAACATAACCGTTATGGCTGTTGATAAGACAGCGTGTTGTAACGTCGTCAAAGGGACGAGGGTTACGTAATGACCAACAGTCTCGTAATAACCTAAAAACCTCATTTCTTACCCCAATTACCGACTCCGTCACTTGTGGGAACGTTTTGTTTAATAGCTGTAGCCCGATGTTCTTTTTCTCACTTTGGTGAGAAGCGAACATTACTAACCCGTAAGCATAGCATGCTTCTTTATGTTGCATGTTAGCCTCTTTTTCTAAATCATGAAGTCCTATATTCGGATACATTGAGTCAAAATAATTTCTTAACCCGTTGCGTAAAATAGCATTTGGGTTCCCCGCAATATATGCGTCAAAGTAAACACATCGTAACTTATGGGTTTCCCAATGTGATATCCCCCATCTTTCAAACGAAAGTCTCTTATAAACCAAGACATTCTTGGAACGTTCTTCGAATGTCTTACAAACTAATCTCGTCTTAAATAGTTGTGCCGAGGAATTCTGACCGACTCTAGACAAGATTTCATCAATCATGTCTCCGGGTAGGTCTCTTAAAATATTGGGTTGTCTATCCATTTTGTGTTTTTAAACTGTAAAATAGACAAGAGTTAGATTCATAAAAAAAATACTTATTAATACAAGCAATTTTTACATATATCATAATGCATAAGCACACTATATTACATATATTATACCACACGAATACAACTATCTTATTCCGACTCGCTCGTTTCTTCTTCTTCGGTTTTGGTTCGTTTTGCTAAGTTTCTAGGGATATATGATGTTCCCCAAATACTAGCTGTCGTTTTCCACAACGGTTTAGAAAAACCTGGTGGTTTAGAGGTTCCCGGGTCATTGTTACAACTTAAGGACTTCGGGGGTTGACGATACATATAAAGTTCATCGGGGTTGGAATTAGATTTCTCTATTTTTATGCCCTTTCCCTTATTATTTTCTTTTGCTTTTTTAAATTCAGTTGGGGTAATTTCTATAACATCATCGGAATTCTCGTCGGAATTCGATTCATCGGAGAATTGGTAATCCTCCCAATATTTTGCTTCCTTGGCTGAAACACCATTGACCATAATTAAACTTGGTCGGTTGGTTGAGGATTTTCTTTAACTTAACCGTTTTATTATTTCTCCCACCAATTCTATTTCCTCCTCCGGTTCCTCCTCTTCCGGTTCTGATTCTTCTTCCGGTTCTGATTCTTCTTCCGGTTCCTCTTCGGGAACTTGTGAATCAGTCCAATATATATTCGACTCTTCATTATTATTAGGTGAGTCAATGGGATTTGTGCTAGAGGTAGACATCTATCACACAATATCAAACATGTTAAGAGATTAATATATCACATAATATATACATGTTAATAATATATAGTTTCCAACAAAAATGTTAAGCAATCATTTTTAAAGAAAACACGGTCGAAGTCCAGACTCACTAATGCATCCTAACAAACTCGATAAGACACACTAATGCAAATTTTCTAGTTCTCTAAGACCAACGCTCGGATACCAACTGAAATGTCCCGTTCTTATTGATTAAAAACGTTCCATATTAATTGATTTCGTTGCGAGGTTTTGACCTCTATATGAGACGTTTTTCAAAGACTGCATTCATTTTAAAACAAACCATAACCTTTATTTCATCAATAAAGGTTTAAAAAGCTTTACGTAGATTATCAAATAATGATAATCTAAAATATCCTGTTTACACACGACCATTACATAATGGTTTACAATACAAATATGTTACAACAAAATAAGTTTCTTGAATGCAGTTTTTACACAATATCATACAAGCATGGACTCCAAATCTCGTCCTTATTTAAGTATGCGACAACGGAAGCTCTTAATAATCACCTGAGAATAAACATGCTTAAAACGTCAACAAAAATGTTGGTGAGTTATAGGTTTAACCTATATATATCAAATCGTAACAATAGACCACAAGATTTCATATTTCAATATACATCCCATACATAGAGATAAAAATTATTCATATGGTGAACACCTGGTAATCGACATTAACAAGATGCATATATAAGAATATCCCCATCATTCCGGGACACCCTTCGGATATGATATAAATTTCGAAGTACTAAAGCATCCGGTACTTTGGATGGGGTTTGTTATTCCCAATAGATCTATCTTTAGGATTCGCGTCAATTAGGGTGTCTGTTCCCTAATTCTTAGATTACCGGACTTAATAAAAAGGGGCATATTCGATTTCGATAATTCAACCATAGAATATAGTTTCACGTACTTGTGTCTATTTTGTAAATCATTTATAAAACCTGCATGTATTCTCATCCCAAAAATATTAGATTTTAAAAGTGGGACTATAACTCACTTTTACAGATTTTTTTACTTCGTTGGGAAGTAAGACTTGGCCACTGGTTGATTCACGAACCTATAACAATATATACATATATATCAAAGTATGTTCAAAATATATTTACAACACTTTTAATATATTTTGATGTTTTAAGTCTATTAAGTCAGCTGTCCTCGTTAGTAACCTACAACTAGTTGTCCACAGTTAGATGTACAGAAATAAATCGATAAATATTATCTTGAATCAATCCATGACCCAGTGTATACGTATCTCAATATTGATCACAACTCAAACTATATATATTTTTTAATCAACCTCAACCCTGTATAGCTAACTCCAACATTCACATATAGAGTGTCTATGGTTGTTCCGAAATATATATAAATGTGTCGACATGATAGGTCGAAACATTGTATACGTGTCTATGGTATCTCAAGATTACATAATATACCATACAAGTTGATTAAGTT
The DNA here is from genome assembly GCF_046630445.1 of Rutidosis leptorrhynchoides. NCBI lineage: Eukaryota > Viridiplantae > Streptophyta > Magnoliopsida > Asterales > Asteraceae > Rutidosis > Rutidosis leptorrhynchoides. The sequence goes on from NC_092333.1 coordinate 344,789,737, forward strand.
ATGGTTGGAATAGATTTGTTACCAATTTTCACGTAGCTAAAATGAGAAAAATTATCCAATCTTGTTTTACCCATAACTTCTTCATTTTAAATCCGTTTTGAGTGAATAAAATTGCTATGGTTTCATATTGAACTCTATTTTATGAATCTAAACAGAAAAAGTATAGGTTTATAGTCAGAAAAATAAGTTACAAGTCGTTTTTGTAAAGGTAGTCATTTCAGTCGAAAGAACGACGTCTAGATGACCATTTTAGAAAACATACTTCCACTTTGAGTTTAACCATAATTTTTGGATATAGTTTCATGTTCATAATAAAAAATATTTTCCCAGAATAACAACTTTTAAATCAAAGTTTATCATAGTTTTTAATTAACTAACCCAAAACAGCCCGCGGTGTTACTACGACGGAGTAAATCCGGTTTTACGGTATTTTTCGTGTTTCCAGGTTTTAAATCATTAAGTTAGCATATCATATAGATATAGAACATGTGTTTAGTTGATTTTAAAATTCAAGTTAGAAGGATTAACTTTTATTTGCGAACAAGTTTAGAATTAACTAAACTATTTTCTAGTGATTACAAGTTTAAACCTTCGAATAAGATAGCTTTATATGTATGAATCGAATGATGTTATGAACATCATTACTACCTCAAGTTCCTTGGATAAACCTACTGGAAATGAGAAAAATAGATCTAGCTTCAAAGGATCCTTGGATGGCTTGAAAGTTCTTGAAGCAGAATCATGACACGAAAACAATTTCAAGTAAGATTTCCACTCGAAATAAGATTGTTATAGTTATAGAAATTGAATTAAAGTTTAAATATGATTATTACCTTGTATTAGAAATATAACCTACTGTAAGTAACAAAGGTTTCTTGATCTTGGATGATTATTTGGAATGGATTTAGAAAACTTGGAAGTAAACTTGCAATCTTGGAAGTATTCTTGATTTTATGAAACTAGAACTTTTGGAATTTATGAAGAACACTTGGAACTTGAAGATAGAACTTGAGAGAGATCAATTAGATGAAGAAAATTGAAGAATGAAAGTGTTTGTAGGTGTTTTTGGTCATTGGTGTATGGATTAGATATAAAGGATATGTAATTTTGTTTTCATGTAAATAAGTCATGAATGATTACTCATATTTTTGTAATTTTATGAGATATTTCATGCTAGTTGCCAAATGATGGCTCTCACATGTGTTAGGTGACTCACATGGGCTGCTAAGAGCTGATCATTGGAGTGTATATACCAATAGTACATACATCTAAAAGCTGTGTATTGTACGAGTACGAATACGGGTGCATACGAGTAGAATTGTTGATGAAACTGAACGAGGATGTAATTGTAAGCATTTTTGTTAAGTAGAAGTATTTTGATAAGTGTCTTGAAGTCTTTCAAAAGTGTATGAATACATATTAAAACACTACATGTATATACATTTTAACTGAGTCGTTAAGTCATCGTTAGTCGTTACATGTAAATGTTGTTTTGAAACCTTTAGGTTAACGATCTTGTTGAATGTTGTTAACCCATTGTTTATTATAACAAATGAGATGTTAAATTGTTATATTATCATGATATTATGATATATAATATATCTTAGTATGATATATATACAGTTAAATATCGTTACAACGATAATCGTTACATATATGTCTCGTTTCGAAATCATTAAGTTAGTAGTCTTATTTTTACATATGTATTTCATTGTTAATACACTTAATAATATATTTACTTATCATTTAAAATAATTAACCAAGTGTATCAATATCTTAATATGATTCATATGTACCTAGTAAGACGTTGTTATAACGATAATCGTTATATATATCGTTTTCGAGTTTCTTAAATTAATAGTCTCATTTTTATGTATATAACTCATTGTTAAAATACCTAATGAGATACATACTTATAATAAAATCATGTTAACTATATATATAACCATATATATGTCATCGTATAGTTTTTACAAGTTTTAACGTTCGTGAATCACCGGTCAACTTGGGTGGTCAATTGTCTATATGAAACCTATTTCAATTAATCAAGTCTTAACAAGTTTGATTGCTTAACATGTTGGAAACACTTAATCATGTAAATAACAATTTCATTTAATATATATATATAAACATGGAAAAGTTCAGGTCACTACATTCAGCAGGTACTGAATCATTTGGATCCTTTGAAGTCAGGTTCAGTCTTTGTAATTTGTCCACAGCCTCCTTCCTACTTTGCTCAATCCGTTTTCCAGTTACAAAACTTCTCTTTTTCTGCGCTTTACCAGCACACTTCATCATTATCATCCAGCTTTTACCGTTTAAAGTCGTTTATAGTTTTTGCTGCTTCATCAGCATTTTTTTTCCATTTTCGGAGAACCAATTCGTAGTTCGGAGTGTTTTTCAGAAACTTCACATTCAAATTAAGTCCAGAAGATAGACGTTATATATACACATATAACTGTTGGTGTAGACATGCTGCGAGATTTTAAAATACTGATTGCTAATTCTCAATGATTCGTATGGCAATTCTCATTACAAGATACGAATGAGTAAATGATGGGGTTTCAATGAATATTTATAATGACTTTTTGGAGAGGCTAAAGTCAAAGGGTAATGAAGTTGTTGGTACATCTGCTAATAATGTGGTGGAATGTAAAAGGTTCCCTGGTAACGATGGTGTATATCTCAAGGTTATAATAAGGTTAGTCTGACTGAAAAGTCGAAGTTGACTTGCTAAAGCTGTGACAAAACTGGCTACTTTGAATAGGAGTCGCAAAGTTATTTTCGCTAATAAATGCCAAAGAATCTGACGCGGATACGTTGTTTAAACTTTCACTTTGGTTTCAAGAGTTTTTCGGGTACATAACTGTGGGTAACATGTGGTTGGATCATCATCTCGATTGCTCATCATTCGAAGTGTCTTCAGAAATTTTCGAAGGGTTTGAACACAGATTGTAATCGTTAACACACATTTGATATTCTAACACAGTTTTGAAGTCAAAATATAGCTTGTGAAAGATGTAAGGATCTAAGAGTGATGATTTTGGTCATACCTCAAGTTGAATTTTGAGATTTCAAAATCAGAATATGTAATTAAATTTTGAATGAGTATGGTTGTTTTGATTTCTATAAAAGAATGTATATTGTTGTGAAAGTAGGGAGTATAATGGATGATTTGCTGAATCAGATTCGAAGAATGTAACATATTAATTGTGAATTTATATATCTCTTCACAATTAATATTTTGTACAAAAAACTTTTATTACAGTCTTTATGAAAATATATATATGTATATTTTCTTCAGATGTAACATAGATTTAATGAGTTAATGTTAAATTAAACTCATTTAATTTACGGTTGAAACTAGAATTGAATATTCCCTAAAGGCTTTAAAAAGTACATAACTTTTACGCAGTATTTCTTTAATGACATTGAGATTATGAATCAATACTTCGTTATTTGTTGATGTATGATGTTCGGTTCATGGAATTCTTGTGAATTTCGCAAAGTACGAATGATGTTATCTGAAAAGTTTCGGGTACATCGATGATGAAAGTGTAAAATCAAATATATACTTGATTTATTATGAATTGGAATTTGTTGAATTGCGACAGAGATTGTAGTTAACGCTGGTTAAGTTGCGGTCGAAGGACGTACATTATTGCATATTTGTAATATGAATTAACCGAGTAGTTAAGATTCACACACAATAGCTTAGCACGGAAAGATTTATTTCAAAAAATATATATATATATATATAATATACATATAATTTCTTCAAAGGGAATGAGTTAATTCTTCATAACGCGTTGATACAATATACATGTTATTGATTCGTAATGATGTCCACAGTGATTCTTGAACTGACGGAGTTTGTGATGTTATCGGTGTTGTTGATTTGGATGTTGACTGTACTGACGATGCTGGTAACGCTGTCGGTACTGTTGATGCTGTTGGTAAAGCAAGTTTAGCTTGTTAATCACACACCATTTTTGTCAGGATTTCTACTATTCCTTCTATCATTTTGGTTCGCTTAACTGATTTATGGTTAGGGCAAGATTAGATAATCTCTAAGACTTTAGAGATTACATAATCGCCGCGGAATGTTTCTCCAATGAAGTTATGAATTAATACTTCATCAGTTATTGTTGTTGGTACTCCTTGGTATCTATGGTGCGTATGACATTGATGCTCGTGGGACAGATTGTGAAGTTGAGGTTTACGACGCGGTTGTGGTTGGAGGTGGTAATGGTACTGTTGGCGTTGATGATGGTGGTACTGGTTATGCTGCTGATGCTGCTGCTGGTGTTTGTAATCTCTGCAGCATATTCTCCAAAGCTACTACCCGAGCGCGAATCTCGGTGACTTCTTCTATTACACCGGGGTGATTGTCGGTTCGGAAGAGAGGATAAATAAAATCTAAAATTTGATATAATATATAATCGTGACGAGATACTCTGGAAATGAGCGAGAACATGGTGTTTCGGACAGGTTCGTCGGTAAGTGCTTCAGGTTCTTCGTCAAGAGGGCAATGTGGTGGATGGAAGGGATCACCTTCTTCTTGTCTCCAATGATTGAGGAGACTATAAACCCATCCCCAATTCATCCAGAATAGGTGATGACTGATTGGTTGATCTATTCCTGTCACACTGCTTTCGGAGCTTGAATGGGATTCCATTTCGGAATCTGAGTGACTTGAACTGATGACGAATTCCATTTTGTACGATTGGATAAAGAATTTTTTTTTTTTCGATATGAAATGATTTTGGCTAACGGATGGTATTCTAATTACATAGATATATATATATATATATATATATATATATATATATATATATATATATATATATATATATATATATATATATATATATATATATATATATATATATATATATATAGATCAAAAGATTTCGTAGATTACGAAGGACTTTGTGGGATATGTCAGGCAGAGTTTAAAGTAACAGATACGATAAGATATGATTTAGCAGATATGCTAAGATATGAATTTTTTTTTGTCTATACAGTATTCATACAATCAATGTAGCAAGACGTGTCTTAGACTAAAAATGATAAGCAGGTAATTTCCTGAGGATGATAAGTAGTTAATTTTCGACACAAAATGATAAGCAAAACTTTTGACATGCAGACACGGTCGAAGTCCAGACTCACTAATGCATCTTATCGACTTATCAGTTAGACACACTAATGCAGACCTGGTTCGCTAAGACCACCGCTCTGATACCAACTGAAAGGACCCGTTCATATACATTATAAACGATTCACAATAGTTGATTACATTGCGAGGTATTTGACCTCTATATGATACATTTTACAAACATTGCATTCGTTTTTAAAAGACAAACTTTCTTTACATCGAAAATTGATAGGCATGCATACCATTTCATAATATCCACATTCCAACTATAAATTGATTTAATAATAATCTTTGATGAACTCAATGACTCGAATGCAACGTTCTTTGAAATATGCTGTGATGATCGCTCCAAATCCATATGGACGAACACGTCATTCATTGATTTCATTGCGAGGTATTTGACCTCTATATGATACGTTTTGTAAACATTGCATTCTTTTGAAAAGGCACACCATAAATGTATATTTAAATCAAAGGTTTTCGATATCTAATGATTTCTACATATAGACAATCACCGTATATAATAGTTTACAATAGTACTTTCGTTGACAATGCAGTCAAAATAAGGTACATGGTGATGAATTGGTGAATGCCACGTTTTCTTGAAAAATATGCCATGTAAGACTCCATGCACATAGCTTGTATATCATAATAGCAAACAGCGGAAGACTTCTAGGGAACCTGAGAATAAACATGCTAACAAGTGTCAACACAAAGGTTGGTGAGTTCATAGTTTTAATGTTGCGCATAATCTGTATATAAAGGTGGATCACAAGATTTCAGTTGTTCAATCCAGAAACGTTTATCAAAATATTCTACGAAATTGAGCACCCTGGTAACTAAACTTAACGTATATATAATTTGTACCCTTTGTATAATCATCCTAATAATACACGCAAACCAACGTGTACGCTTCTCAAATAGCATACGTCCGTTAAAAGGCTAGTGCTCTAGCTCGGACGGGGATATCAAGCCCTATGGATCCATATACTACTACTCGCGCCTACCAGTTCTTATAACTGGCAGTTAACAGTTACCAAAGCTAAGGGATTTTCGGTTCAAACTCAGTGTAGAATTTAGTATGTACTTGTATCCATTGTGTTTTAAATAAAGTGCATGTATTCTCAGCCCAAAAATATATATTGCAAAAGCAATTAAAAAGGGATCAATGAAACTCACGCATATAGATATTGTAAAACAGTTATTAAATCATTTGCATGTATTCTCAGCCCAAAAACATAAAGAGTAAAAGGGAGCAAATGAAACTCACCTTAGCAGCACATAAAGTTGTTCATCGTAATGTGACCGAAACCCGGAATATCAAATAATCGTAGATCTCAACCTAGAGAACATATGTTGGTCAATAAATGTCTATCAAGCTAGGTCTGGTCATAGTGTATCACAACCCTAATGCTCGAGATCGACATACAAAAGTTTATCAAAAGTCATTTTAAAAAGTCATGCTGACTTTAGTTCAACAAAACGAGACGTGCCTTATATAAGGATTCATTTACTCGGTTGGTAATATTTAAAAATCCATTTTATCAATCTCGTAAACAAGTTGTTTAAATCTTAATTGTAGATTCAAAAGCAATTTCAATTAACATCAATCATAATTCAGTTGCTTATATCTTTTAATCCGTTCATCGAAACTATTCGATATCTAAATGAAAAGTTATTGATTTTTCGCTAGCTTTCCAAAAATATGTATATCATATACCTTTTACCAGTAATATATCTATTTAATTCGTGATTCATTATAAACTGTTTAGCGACGAAATTTAGCATACAAGCATGTATAAATATATATATACTCGAGCACTAGACATGGATACACAATTATTATGTAAAAGATAAAATATAAGTACTTACATATCAATATTGAGATTCAATATTGTAAAAAAGTACGTAGACGTAACGGAGATGATAAACACTAGTTTTGACTTGCAAACAAAACCCTTGAACAATACCCATAACCTCCTTAGTAATAACCCATATTTTCCTTAGCTCTATCCCTCTCGAAAACCCATTTTTGAAAGTGACACGCTCATAACCTCGTCGTAGTATTTTATGTATAATACTAATTATTAATAATACTAATAATAATAAGATTAATAATAATATTAATCTTAATAATAATAATAATAATAATAATAATAATAATAATAATAATAATAATAATAATAATAATAATAATAATAATAATAATAATATAACAGAGGGAGTAATTGTGCAACAAATGAACAAAAATCGTCGAAATTTATAGATGTTTGCTGGGATCTGTCACCATGCGATCGCATGGCTCCCATGACCAATTCCCATGTCATCGCATGGATTGGTTTTACAGCTCACAATGTTTTATCGTGTAACTCGTCGACATATATTATAATCGTAAATTGAATTTAAAATTTTAAAAAGTCGTATTTATTAAATACTTCAGGGGTATTCTATGTAACTTATAATTAATAATTTCTATCATGTCGTTTTTATGTGAATAGTAAATGAATTAATTTAAATTCAACTATTTAAGCTACACGTTGTACGTTGTGCTTTACAAATTGTACATTATTAATTTAACTTTGTTTCTTAAAAAAAATACAAAAATTATATCATAAAAATAAAATGACTTAATACGTAAAATTTTTAATTTGAAATAGCATCGTTTAATAGTAAATTTTTAATCATTTCGTATATAAATATTATTCGCATGATTCCATATATATCGAAAACTCTTATATTTATTAAAATATGTATATAATACATGTTATGACGTTCGTGAATCGTTGGACAAACAGGGTGGTCAACCGTTATATATAAAAAATCATTTTCAAAAGTTTCAAAATTCATTGCTTATCATGTCGAAAATATTAAATCATATAGAGAATTGGTTTAAATAAGTCGAAATTCTCCGGGTCATCACAGTACCTCCCCGTTAAAGAAATTTCGTCCCGAAATTTGAGTGAGGTCGTCATGGCTAACAATAAAAATGTTTTCATGACGAATATGAGTTGATAAATAGAATTTCTATCATTGTTGAATAATATGGATAAAACAATCCAATTACTCGAAGCGTATGAGGGAAGTTATCGTAAAAGAGTGAAATGAAGAATAGAGATGCATCTTATCTCTTGATGTAGTAACGATTGATTTCCGGAATTTAAAGAATAGAAAATCTTCTTAATCTAAATAAGATTTGATTCTTCGAAATTTGCGGAAATTAAGATTTTTTTTTTGATTAAATGCGCAATCTGCCTCGATTGCTATGTCTGATATTTCGCTATAAATTGACCTCTTCCGTTTCATTTATTTTCACCACTCCTATAATCTTCTTTCTTATTTCATACATCCCAATAGATTGTGAAAATGCTTAATCCAGTTCTGATTCTTGATATTTTCCTGGCTATCGTATCCTTCATTCTTTTTTTTCATCTGCCACCAGAGGAAGTTATTTTCTTCTACTATTACCTTGGGGTTATAGTGTTTTTCATTCTCCTGTGTCTTTATATTGCTATACGCATTGATATACACGGTTTGTAATTTCGGGGTTGTTATCGGGCTTATATTCTCCTTTATATTTCGGAGCTTCATGCTTTCGTTTTCTCTTTCCGACTTTAAATCAAGTGAATAATGGTCCAAAATTCGTAGGTATGGATTTTGAAATGAACATAATTAATATTATAAGAAAGAAACGGTAATGGCACAATCTGACTTGTCAAATTACCAGAATACCTCGAAAAAACCGAATCATCAAGAAAAATATTTTCTTGATATGTTTAGAGGTTAAATAGAATGAAAGAGTTATGTAACATGATTCATGATGAGGGTGTGATCTGTGAACCTTTATCACATTCCACTAGAAACTCAGCATGACTTACTGTAATATAATCACGTTGATCAAGTGTCATTATATTATACTAACACATGCTTCAATTCCCAACATTACTTCAAAACATCTATTTTTCGAATTTTTCAGATTTTAGAAACTAAAATAGTTTCTTTTATGATGTAACACAGATAGAGCGAAGAGATGAATGATTTCAGATAAGAATGGTTATAAAAAAATATCTTCAGAAATATGGAGGATATTTATAATGGAAGATACAATGATATCTTAGAATTTCTAATATCAGAGGATGATGCGAAAAATCTGTCTGTGAAGGTTTAGAATAAGAAGTAAGGTTCTTACTAATGGTTTCAGCAGACATTGAATCATTTGGATTCTTTGAAGGCAGGTTCAGTCTTTGTGATTTATCCACAGCCTCCTTCATACTTTGCTCAATCCGTTTTCCAGTTCCAAACCTTCTCTTTTTCTCAGCTTTACCACCATACTATTCTTTATCATTAAACTTTTGACTGTTAAGGTCGTTTACAGTTTTTGCTGCTTCATCAGCATTGTTCCAATTTCAGCGAACTAGTTCATAGTTTGGGATGTTTTTTTTTTTAGAAACTTCACATTCGAAGTATGTAAGTCTAAAAGATAGACATTATATGTTTATATAACTGTTGACGTAGAATTGCTGCGATATTCGAAATACTGATTGCTAATTCCCAGTAGTTGATATGGCAATTATTGTTACAAAATGTGGATGAGTACATGATAGGGTTTCAATGAATATTATGATTTTTCGGAAGGTCAAAGATCAATGGAGTTGTTAGTAAATTTACTGCTAATGTGGTGGAACATGAAAGGTTTCCCAGTAACAAGAACGTATATATCAAAGTCACAATAAGGCTAATATGAAAAGTCGAAGTTGGTTGGAAGTGTGATAAAACTGGATACTTTGAAAAGGATTGCAAGATTATTTTCGGTAAAAACAACGCTAAAGGATCTTGCACAGTTATGAAGTCAAAATATAGCTTTGAAAGATATCGAGATCTAAGAATGATGTCACTGGTTCAGAGTTATGACTTGGATTCTGATCCGTCAATATGTAATCGAATTTGTATGAAAACGATTGTATATCGTTGTGAGCATTGTTAATAATTTTTGAATCAAAGTTGAAGAATGTACAGTGTAACATATTAATTGCGAACTTATATATCAAAGTTATAATAAGGCTTATTCGAATGAATAATTGAAGTTGATTTGTTGGAGCTGTGACAAAACTATCTATGTTGAAAAGGGTTTGAAAAGTTAGTTTTGCTAATAAATGCCAAATGGTCTGACACGATTACGTGTTAAACTATGACTTTGGTTTCGAGAGTTTTTCAGGTGCATAACTGTGAGTAACATGTGGTTGGATCATCATCTCGATGGTTCATTGTTTGAAGTGTTTTTCAGAAATTTCGGACGGTTTGAACACATATTGTAATCGTTAATATACATATGATGTTCTAGCACAGTTTTGAAATCAAAGTATAGCTTTGAAAGATGTAGGGATCTAAAAGTGATGATATCGGGTATATCTCTACTTGGATTCTGATATGTTAAAATCAGAATATGTAATTGATTTTGAATGAGTATGGTTGTTTTGATTTCTATGAAAGAATGTTTCTCGTTATGAAAGTAGTTGATGATTGGATGAATCAGAATCGAAAAATATAACGTGTTAATTGTGAATTTATATATCTCTCGGGTATTACCTACCCGTTAAAATATTCTCACCATTAACAGTTTATACAAAAGAATTTTCTTAATTACAATCTTTATGAAAATATACCTACATATATATTTTATTTAGATGTAATCATGGATTTAATGAGTTAACATAATATTAATCTCATCTGGTTTTTGACTAGGACTAGAATATATAATCTCTAAAACTTTTAGAAGCTACATATTCTCTGCAGAATATTTCTTCGATGAAGTTATGAATCAATACTTCATCGTTTGTTGTTGTTGGTATTCCTTGGTATCTATGGTGCGTATGACGTTGATGTTCGAGGTACAGATTGTGATGTTAAGGTGTGGGATACGGATGTTGTTGTTGGTGGTGGTGATGGTACTGTTGGTGTTGCTGATGGTGGTACTGTTGCTGTCGGTGCTGCTGGTGGTGCTTGTAACCTTTGCACCACATTCTCCAAAGCCACTACCCGAGCGCGAAGCTCGTTGACTTCTTCTATTACACCGGGGTGATTGTCGGTTCGGACGAGTGGACGAATAAGATCTAGAATTTGAGATAATATATAATCGTGACGAGACACTCTGGAAATGAGAGAGAAAATGGTGTCTCGAACAGGTTCGCCGGTAAGTGCTTCGGGTTCTTCGCCAAGAGGGCAATGTGGTGGATGGAAGGGATCACCTTCTTCTTGTCTCCAATGATTAAGGAGGCTACGAACCCATCCCCAATTCATCCAGAATAGATGATGGCTAATTGGTTGATCCATTCCGGTTACACTGTCTTCGGAGTTCAGGTGAATATCCATATCGGAATAGCTGTCGGAATTTAAGGAATTTGAACTAGATACGGGATCCATCTTGTATAATTAGGGAGATTATTTTTGATATGAATTAGATTATAGAATTTAGTTTGGTATTCTTCAATACATAATTTACATATGTATATATAATACCAAATTCCATAAATCACGGAGAAATTTTCGGAAGATGTCAGGAAAAGTTTACAGTATCCGATATGCTAAGATATGTATTAGCAGATACGCTGAGATATGAATTTTATCAACACACTATTCATGCAATAACTGCAGGTAAACGTGTCTAGACTTAAGAATGATAAGCATGTAATTTCTGACAAGAAATGATAAGTAAAACTTTTGACATGTAGACACAGTCGAAGTCCAGACTTACTAATGCATTCTAACAACTATCAGTTAGACACACTCATGCAAGACCTGGTTCACTAGGACCAACGCTCTGATACCAACTGTGACGATCGCTCCAAATCCATATGGACGAACACGTCATTCATTGATTTCATTGCGAGGTATTTGACCTCTATATGATACGTTTTGTAAACATTGCATTCTTTTGAAAAGGCACACCATAAATGTATATTTAAATCAAAGGTTTTCGACATCTGATGATTTCTACATATAGACAATCACCGTATATAATAGTTTACAATAGTACTTTCGTTGACAATGCAGTCAAAATAAGGTACATGGTGATGAATTGGTGAATGCAACGTTTTCTTGAAAAATATGCCATGTAAGACTCCATGCACATAGCTTGTATATCATAATAGCAAACAGCGGAAGACTTCTAGGGAACCTGAGAATAAACATGCTAACAAGTGTCAACACAAAGGTTGGTGAGTTCATAGTTTTAATGTTGCGCATAATCTGTATATAAAGGTGGATCACAAGATTTCAGTTGTTCAATCCAGAAACGTTTATCAAAATATTCTACGAAATTGAGCACCCTGGTAACTAAACTTAACGTATATATAATTTGTACCCTTTGTATAATCATCCTAATAATACACGCAAACCAACGTGTACGCTTCTCAAATAGCATACGTCCGTTAAAAGGCTAGTGCTCTAGCTCGGACGGGGATATCAAGCCCTATGGATCCATATACTACTACTCGCGCCTACCAGTTCTTATAACTGGCAGTTAACAGTTACCAAAGCTAAGGGATTTTCGGTTCAAACTCAGTGTAGAATTTAGTATGTACTTGTATCCATTGTGTTTTAAATAAAGTGCATGTATTCTCAGCCCAAAAATATATATTGCAAAAGCAATTAAAAAGGGATCAATGAAACTCACGCATATAGATATTGTAAAACAGTTATTAAATCATTTGCATGTATTCTCAGCCCAAAAACATAAAGAGTAAAAGGGAGCAAATGAAACTCACCTTAGCAGCACATAAAGTTGTTCATCGTAATGTGACCGAAACCCGGAATATCAAATAATCGTAGATCTCAACCTAGAGAACATATGTTGGTCAATAAATGTCTATCAAGCTAGGTCTGGTCATAGTGTATCACAACCCTAATGCTCGAGATCGACATACAAAAGTTTATCAAAAGTCATTTTAAAAAGTCATGCTGACTTTAGTTCAACAAAACGAGACGTGCCTTATATAAGGATTCATTTACTCGGTTGGTAATATTTAAAAATCCATTTTATCAATCTCGTAAACAAGTTGTTTAAATCTTAATTGTAGATTCAAAAGCAATTTCAATTAACATCAATCATAATTCAGTTGCTTATATCTTTTAATCCGTTCATCGAAACTATTCGATATCTAAATGAAAAGTTATTGATTTTTCGCTAGCTTTCCAAAAATATGTATATCATATACCTTTTACCAGTAATATATCTATTTAATTCGTGATTCATTATAAACTGTTTAGCGACGAAATTTAGCATACAAGCATGTATAAATATATATATACTCGAGCACTAGACATGGATACACAATTATTATGTAAAAGATAAAATATAAGTACTTACATATCAATATTGAGATTCAATATTGTAAAAAAGTACGTAGACGTAACGGAGATGATAAACACTAGTTTTGACTTGCAAACAAAACCCTTGAACAATACCCATAACCTCCTTAGTAATAACCCATATTTTCCTTAGCTCTATCCCTCTCGAAAACCCATTTTTGAAAGTGACACGCTCATAACCTCGTCGTAGTATTTTATGTATAATACTAATTATTAATAATACTAATAATAATAAGATTAATAATAATATTAATCTTAATAATAATAATAATAATAATAATAATAATAATAATAATAATAATAATAATAATAATAATAATAATAATAATAATAATAATAATAATAATAATATAACAGAGGGAGTAATTGTGCAACAAATGAACAAAAATCGTCAAAATTTATAGATGTTTGCTGGGATCTGTCACCATGCGATCGCATGGCTCCCATGACCAATTCCCATGCGATCGCATGGATTGGTTTTACAGCTCACAATATTTTATCGTGTAACTTGTCGACATATATTATAATCGTAAATTGAATTTAAAATTTTAAAAAGTCGTATTTATTAAATACTTCAGGGGTATTCTATGTAACTTATAATTAATAATTTCTATCATATCGTTTTCATGTGAATAGTAAATGAATTAATTTAAATTCAACTATTTAAGCTACACGTTGTACGTTGTGCTTTACAAATTGTACATTATTAATTTAACTTTGTTTCTTAAAAAAAAAATACAAAAATTATATCATAAAAATAAAATGACTTAATACGTAAAAATTTTAATTTGAAATAGCATCGTTTAATAGTAAATTTTTAATCATTTCGTATATAAATATTATTCGCATGATTCTATATATATCGAAAACTCTTATATTTATTAAAATATGTATATAATACATGTTATGACGTTCGTGAATCGTTGGACAAACAGGGTGGTCAACCGTTATATATAAAAAATCATTTTCAAAAGTTTCAAAATTCATTGCTTATCATGTCGAAAATATTAAATCATATAGAGAATTGGTTTAAATAAGTCGAAATTCTCCGGGTCATCACATATGCTATGAAAGACTCCAAGTAATATCTTTAAAATGAGCAAATGCACAGCGGAAGATTTCTTTAACACCTGAGAAGAAAAATGCTTTAAAGTGTCAACCAAAAGGTTGGTGAGTTCATTAGTTTATCATAATCATTTATTTCCATCATTTTAATAGACCACAAGAATTTCATTTCCAGTTCTCATAAATATACGTCCCATGCATAGAGACAAAAATAATCATTCATATGGTGAACACCTGGTAACCGACATTAACTAGATACATATAAGAATATCCCCTATCATTCCGGGATCCTCCTTCGGACATGATATAAATTTCGAAGTACTAAAGCATCCGGTACTTTGGATGGGGTTTGTTAGGCCCCAATAGATCTATCTTTAGGATTCGCGTCAATTAGGGTGTCTGTTCCCTAATTCTTAGATTACCAGACTTTAATAAAAAGGGGCATATTCGATTTCGATAATTCAACCATAGAATGTAGTTTCAATTACTTGTGTCTATTTTGTCAAACATTTATAAAAGCGCATGTATTCTCAGTCCCAAAAATATAAAGGGTAAAAAGGCAAATGAAACTCACCATACTGTATTTCGTAGTAAAAATACATATAACGTCATTGAACAAGTGCAAGGTTGGCCTCGGATTCACGAACCTAAATTAATTATATATATTTATGTGTTGGTCAATATTTGTCTAACAAATTAGGTCAAGTCATAGTGTACCACAATCCTAATGCTCGAGACTAATATGCAAAAGTCAACAAAAGTAAATTTGACTCAAAATAATTTCCAAAAATCTATACATGATTAATATATAGTTTAAATATCGTCGTTTTATATTTTTAAATATTTTTAAAAGATTTATTAGAGTAAATAATATAATTTATTTATTAATAAATAAAATTTTATATTAAATTTATATAATAAAATATACTTTTATATATATTAAGTAATAAAATTTATAGGGTTCATTTAATATCATAAAGATAATATGATAGGTATTATTAAAGTAAGTTATTACACGTAGTAAAATATGTTTGTATCACATATTTATTTGATAAAATAATATCTATAATGATAGTAAGTAAAAGTTGTATTATTTTGTAATAATAATTATTATTATTAAAATATAAATATTTATAATTACTAAAATGACATTATGATAAAACGATAATTCTAATTATGATAACTTTAATATTTATGATAATTTTTAATATTATCTTTAAAATAATAATTCTATTTAAAATAATAATAATAATAATGATATTTTATAGTAACAATGACATTTCTATTAAAATGATAATTTTTGTTAAAATGATAGTTTTAATACTAACGATACTTTTAATAATAATAGTAATGATAAAAATAATAAGAACGATAATTTTATCTAAATCAATATCTTATAATATTTTAATTTCATCATGATACTCTTACCCATTATTTCATAATCATTTCGTTTAATAGCTTTTAATCGTCTTTTATATCGTGTTCATAATAATGATAATAATAGTAATCAAAATAATTAGGTGTTACAAATATTTGTTTTAATTACACTAATATTAATAATGATAGTTACTATAACATTATTAACGATAATACTAATAATTTTCTTAATGATAATATAGTAATAATAATAATAATAACAATAACCATTTTTAAATAATGATATATATATTAATAATGATAATAATAATAATAATAATAATAATACCAAAAATAATAATAATAATTGGATAATAATAATAATACTAATTATAACTTTAACGATAATAACGATAGTAATAATAAAAAAAAATAACAATTTTTAATGATAAATCCCTTTTATTGATAAAGATAATAATAATGATAATAATAAGATAAAACTAGAACGACAATAAAAACGACGATAATAATAATCATTTTTAATAAAAATATCGAAAATTCAATTGATTATAACTTCTAATCCGTTCATCGAAACCATTCGATATCTAAAGGAAAAGTTCTTAATTTTTAGCTAGCTTTCCAAGGACATGCATATCTTATACCTTATCTCAACCGCAAATGTAACTAATTCAAGATTCAACCTAACCTATCTAAGGGTAATATCAAAAGTACAAGCATGCATAATCCTAAATACTCGAGCACTAGTCAGGGATACACTATTAGTATGTAAAAGTTAAATTATGAGTACTCACGTATCAATATTGAGATTCAATATTGCAGGAAAGGTACGTAGACGCAACGGAAATGATAAACACTATATTGACCTCACGAGCATACCCATGAACCATACTCAATCACCTCCATAGCTATAACCCATAATTTCCTTAATCCTATCCCACTCGAAAACCAATTTCGAAAAACTCGGACAGCACTCCGTCGTAATATTTTATGTATACTAATAATATCTTGAAATAATATGGAGTAAATATATATATATATGTAAATCGATTGAGAGAGTTTAGAGAAAAATATTTTCAAGTTTCTATGAAATAATGAAACCTATTGAATTCTATTTATAATAGATTTTTGAATTATTAAAGTGAATTATTAAAGTATGAATTATTAAAGTGAATTATTAAAGTATAAATTATTAAAGTATGAATTATTAAAGTGAATTATTAAAGTATGAATTATTAAAGTGAATTATTAAAGTATGAATTATTAAAGTGAATTATTAAAGTTAAAGTAAAGTAAAAATAAAGTAAAGGTAAAGTTTAAGTATAGTAAAAGTATAAAACTATGTACGTATAATACGCGTATAAATATATATAATATTAATTTAAATCGTTATATATATTTAATAAAATAAAATATAAATATCGTTATCTTTATCATACTAGTTAAGTAATGAGTTGTCAAAAGTGGTTCTAGATATTTATAAAAGTTATATACATTTTAATAATAAAGTTCTTTTTAAACTGAAAAAAGTTTTTGTACGTTTGAAACTAAATAGATCAATCGAGTCTTTATGAGATTCAATCTTCCACTATCCTTTGTCTAGTTCTCAATGATTGACAATTTGTTCTTATTTATAAATCACTTTACCATTTTCCGAATATTGTTAAAATGAAAAGATTTCTCAAATCAACGTGGGCCTTTCAACAGAGACTTGTAATCATAATTCAATATATCTGATAATTCAATCATTTGATCTTATCTTCTAATTCCATTGATAAGCATTTTGAAACATATACAATCATATAAAGTATTTATTCTAATATTTTGTTTACGTTTCAAGTTATAATATATATACACATATACATATATAATCATATTCGTTTAATGGTTCATGAATCGTTGGAACTTGGTCGAGGTTGAATGAATGTATGAACATAGTTTAAAATTCTTTAAATTTAACTTAACAAATATTGCTTATCGTGTCGGAAACATATAAAGATTAAAGTTTAAATTTGGTTGGAAATTTCCGGGTTGTCACAAAAACCTCGCGACGAAATCAATTAATATGGAACGTTTATAATCAATATGAACGGGACATTTCATATAGTAACATCTACAGTATGTACTAACAATGCATATTCACTAAATATACATGATATCATGTATAAGTACCTTCCATTTCTTAAATTGATTATAAAAGGGAAAAACCTTACCAGTTGTTGGATGTTGATTATCAGATGGGTAAAAGGCATTAGTAGCAGCAGAAGTAAAGGGATGTCCAGTTTCAGATTAACAGAAAAGAATGGGGCCTATATTTTCATAATCAGTAGCAGAGACATGGGTCAAATGGCCCCCTAGATAGGCATTATGTTTTTAGATTGGCATTATGTTTTTAACTGTGAGATAAAGCGGATAGAAATTAAAAAATATCGTGTAAGCATCAAATAAAATTCACAAATCCATCGATGAGTCGTACACCATGAACAAAGATGCATTGAGCAACAACATATTGAACCAAAAAGCTAAACTAAAAAAAAAGAATCTAAAAATAACAAACAGCATGCACAACAAAATGACTAAAAACAAACATAAAATAGAATGACTAAAATCATAGCTCACCTGAAAATCGAAGGTAAGGATGTATAAAAAAGAACATGTATATAACCCCACCAAAAAATCAACAATCAATAACACTACAATGCAACTAAAAGAGGCAAATTACATAAGGTAAAGGATGAGTATTATCACTATTAGGTCATCAATTCTACAAACTGAAACAAGAAAATACAGCCTATAACAGACTCATAATCAACGGGCAGGAAAAATTGGAAGCTGAATTAACAAAAATCATTTCTTTTCCACCAATACCTCCACATCCATTTTCTCAGCCTTATAAGTTTTCACATCAACCCCTATCCCAATTTCCTTATCAAGATCAGTAATCCAGGACTGATATCACATATAAAAAATAACTCAATTCAAAAAGTCAAAACTCAAAAGAAAAAAACAACAACAACAATTGAAGCCATATGCAACCGTTTGTTTAAATAATGGAATGACATTGTACATAAAATAATTTGAAGTGTTTTAAAGTATAATGTAATGTAATATAATGTAATTTTACAGCACTTACAAAGTTGTCATGTTAAACCTCTGGCTATATTCATGCTAGTTTGTTGAAATCCACCAACAAACCCTAACGAACCCACGTACTTATTGCTTTAAATCTGAAGCTTATAAGTTGTAACTAAACAATCTTATAGAATTAATATAAATTTCTGTACCAGGCCATAAATTAAAAAATGGATTTAAGCATTCTATAGTTGTTGCAACATTCAAGAATTTCACCAAACAACTGATGTTCATCAAACACCTAAAGCTTGGATGACAAATACTTAAACTCATGAGACGCATAAAATCTTATGTAGTACCTTGTAAGCCTAATTCAAAATATATACATGTAAAACAGCAACATTTAAACATATATTGGAAGGTTAAGTAAGCATACGTTGTGTTCCAAAATATACAAAATCCACACACACACACACACACACACACACACACACACACAACACAATTAGAAAATAATAGAACAATCCGTTAAACATATGTCTGCATAATTAGATGAAACCAAAATTAATACATACATCAATTTTGAGTGTCGATGAACATGTTATTAGTAATCCATGAATTGTTGAACGATATTGTTTCAATATTGGGGATTGTATACAGAAAAACAAAAATCAATGCAGGATGTTGCCAACATCATGAATCAAAGGATATACAGTAAAAAAAACTTTCATTAAACAAAGCTGTTATACTATCATCCATCGCAAACAATAACATCTAAGTTAAATTCGTAAAAGGGGTAACAATATGAGTTGATTAATTTTCGATTCTGAGATATCTGGTAACGATGAATGGAATCAGATCAGATGAAAACACATGGTTGATAGCAGCCCACTGATCAATCGATATAGACTGAAAACCATATAACTGGAACTAATTAACCCGATCAAGATGAATACGAATGATGAATCTGGATTGACGAATGATGAATCCTGTTAAGCCACCACAACGGTTAAAAATGCCAGAAATCTTCGATTTATTGACATATATGGTGGTTAACCCAAAACAGGATTTCTTGAAGTAATAGCATGAATCGTCGACCGCATAGATACCAATTAACAGGATTGAAACGGCCAGCATACTGGATTCGATTTATTTACCGGTAATTGTTTGGACGAACATATGTGTACAACGTATACAAAAGTAGTACCATTGTGTTCGTAAAAAAGTAGAGATTAATACTCCGGTGCCGGCAATTTAGTTTAACGGCGGCTCCGGCCACCATAGCCGATGGAGATGGTTTGAGTTTTTTTGTTGAAGAGAGATGGAAAGTGAGAGAAGGTTTCTATGACTATTTCTTTGATAAATTGATTTTTATGTATAAAAAAAATGTTTCCGTGTAGGGAGTTGGGGCGGTACACGTGTCTTTTTGTGGTATTTTTCAGAGTTAAAAACTAATTGAAAGTGGAGTAACACGTGAAAGTCTGTCAGTAGGGGTGAGTAGCATTCTGACATGTCAGCAGTATGTCTCACGCTTTATGTGAGGAAGGGATTATATAATAATAATAATTTATAATATATATTATAAATTATTTTTGTGTGATCTTAATGCCGGGAAAAAAAATCCAAAAAAAACGGAAAAAAAAAATAAATTTGCTTCCCCCCGCTTCCCCCCGATTGATTACTTCCCCATTGATCCTGCCCCTATATATATATACAGGGAGAGGATCCAGTGAGAAATTTTTAGTGTGAGAACTCTAGGAACTCCAAAATACACTAAAATTTGAGCAAAAAAAGTGGCGGGCGAGCAAAAAAGCGGAATTCGAGCAAAAAACAACAAATTCGAGCAAAATAAAAAAGGCGGACGAGCAAAATATTTTTTTTTGTTCGAATTACAAAAATGTAGAACACATTTTTGTTCGACTATCAATGTGTTCTACATTTTTTGTTCGAAAGGGCTAAAATGTGAAACACATTTTTGTTCGATTTTCGTAATTTTTGTTCGAATTTCGTATTTTTGTTCGCCCGCCAATATTTTTTGTTCGACTTTTCCCCTTTTTTGCTCGAATTTCAACTTTTTTGCTCGCCCGCCACTTTTTTTGCTCAAATTTCCCTTTTTTTTGTTCGAATTTCAGTGTATTTTTGAGTTCGCAGGGTTCTCAGGGTCAAAAAGTTCTCATTTGATCCCTCTACATATATATATATATATATATATATATATATATATATATATATATATATATATATATATATATATATATATATATATATATATATATATATATAGTGATAGGATCAAGAGGGAAGTAACCATTCGGGGGGAAGCAAAAACATTTTTTTTCGTTTTTTGAAAAAACTTTGTTCACGAACATTATAGATGAGATGAAAATATGAACATTTAGTAGAGACACTTTGTGATAAATGTTTTTATTTTGGCGGAAAAATGCTCGAAGAAGTAATATATAACAATTATCGTGTTTTTCGAGCGTATTTTGAGGTTTTAGCTATTGGGGTTTAGATATTAGGGTTTATAGGGTTTAGATATTAGGTTTTAGAAATTTAGGGTTTAGGGTTTAGATTTAGGATTTAGATTGAGTTTTTAACACGAACGGTTTAGAGTTTAGGGTTTAGGGTTTAGGGTTTGGTGTTTTGGGTTTATGGAATAAACCCAAAACACCAAACCCTAAACCCTAAACTCTAAATCGGGCTAAATTTTACTTCACAAAACATGAGAAAAAAACGTTCATATTCTTCACGAACAATATTATCTTGAATGTTATTTTTGTCGATCGTTTTCCCGCCTAAATAATAACATTCATCACGAAGTGTCTCTTCTAAATGTTCATATTTTCGTGTGATCTTGATGCCGGAAAAAAAATTTCAAAAAAAAAAACGAAATTTTTTTTTTTTTGCTTCCCTCCGTTTCCCCCCGATTGGTTACTTCCCCATTGACCCTACCCCTATATATATATATATATATATATATATATATATATATATATATATATATATATATATATATATATATATATATATATATATATATATATATATATATATATATATATATATATATATATATAATAACAATAATATTACAATACAATGTTCACCAGTTACGTTTTTAAGCCTGTGATTCACACATAAATAATATTTTTTACTTTTTTAGAAAACTTAAACTTTATAACAATGGACTTTCATCAACTGAAGAAATCCGACGCCGTCATCGGCCTCCGGCACCTCACCGGAAAACTGGTGGTCAACTTGTTTCCGGTTTTTTACTAGCTTCACTGCCCCTTCCTCTTTTCCGTCTCCCCTTTTTCTTGTCCAACATCTTTTATTTTTTCCGGCGACTTGCTTCTAATTTTTCAGGTTTGCAGGCGGCGAATGGGTCTTCCCATTCTGCGTTTCCTGGTAAAGCTCTTATGTGGGGGTGTCCGTTTAGCAACTTTGTTCGTCGGTGAGTGTGCCTTGTCCGTTTTTATACTGTATTTCTTCATCGGAGTTCATCCCTGACTTCCTTTCTAACCGATTTCAGGTTACGAACACTATTTTATTTTCTGATACCGGTGTGGTGATGCGGCTGCGAGTTTTTTGTTTTGTTCTCCGTCTAATATCAAATGGTCTTTAGGGGTGGAGGTTTTTTTTCCGGTCATTATGGCGGTCTGTTTTGGTTTCAGGCCACGGTGGTGCCAGGTTGGCCTGATTTTTTTTAAAAATAGTAATTTTAATCAGCTTACTTGCAAAAATAGAAAAAAAAAAATTTTTTTACATAAATGGTAAACCCGAAGTTTGAAACATCGGTTTTACCAAATCCGAAGTTTCAAACTTCGGTTTTGCTTCAGATTGTCAGGAAAACTCTAAACCGAAGTTTGGAACTTAGTTATGTATTTTTATTTTCAAAAAATGTAACCGTGTTATTGTTATTAATAAAAGTGTTGTTCAAAAAATTTGTATTTGCATATTACTACAATTAATATTTTATTGTTTGTAATGTTATTATTGAATTTAAGATAATAGTAGCGTAAATAACTGTAAAATATCCTACCAAATATAAGCGTTAATAAGTTAATTAAGGTTTAAATACTGCAAGTACAAAACCGAAGTTTGAAACTTCGGATTTGGCCAAAATCGAAGTTCCAAACTTCGGTTTAGGGTTTTTCTGACAATCTGAAGCAAAACCGAAGTTTGAAACTTCGGATTTGGCAAAACCGAAGTTTCAAACTTCAGTTTTACCATTTATGTAAAAAAAAATAATAAAAAAAAAAATTCTATTTTTGCAAGTAAACTGATTATAATTACTATTTTCAAAAAAAAAAAAATCGGGTTTTCCTATCTTTTTTCCAAAATGGCGTTTTCAATCTTTCCGAAGAATTTTTATGGTAACGGAACTTTTTGGTTCCAGGTGAATTTTTTTCTGGCTTCTTTCTTTATGTTTCTTCCTGACTACTTGGCTGCCGTGGGTTCGGTCTAACTGTTTGCATAATCTCTATTCGAAGGTTCGATGGTTTTGGCCGAAATATGGTTGGTTATTTTTTATGGAATGTTTTTTATTTTTCTTTGGTGATTGGCGGTTTGGGTGTACTTCCTGGTTTGGTTTGTTTGTTTGTGGTTTCGCTCGCTCCATCCTGCTCGTCGTCGGTAATTTTCATGTGGTAAATGTGTTGTTGCCGACATAGTTTATAAGGCTTGGTTTTCTGTAAAGGATCTCTCGGTAATTTCTTGACCGTCCGTAGGTCGGATTTGTTTGACTGATGTTTCGAGGTGGTCCGTTTGGGTGGGCATATTTAGGAATTTTGGATATCGAGAGTTATTTTAGGTTCTTTGGTTGCGGTCTCGAGAAAGGTGTTTTTAGACTTCCGGGTAGGCGATTTTATAGATGCGTGGACTGAGATGGTAATATGTCAGGTAGCCTGTGAGTTCTCTTAATGTTTCGCATTATGGGACTCTATTCGGATTCGGAAGC
Organism: Rutidosis leptorrhynchoides; assembly: GCF_046630445.1. Taxonomy (NCBI): domain Eukaryota; kingdom Viridiplantae; phylum Streptophyta; class Magnoliopsida; order Asterales; family Asteraceae; genus Rutidosis; species Rutidosis leptorrhynchoides. Next base: position 344,813,733 of record NC_092333.1, read on the forward strand.
TTTTGTATCTGACTCTCTTTGGTGTTTACTTGTATGGTCGATGGTTTCATGTTTACGGTGATTGACTGTTTATTTGGGCATGTAATGTTTATTGTTTAGTTGCCCGTTTGTAATGGTTCAATTGTAACGTTCATGATGAAAAATTAATGGTTTCAAACCTTCCATTAAACTTTTATAAGGTTCACCGCCTTTCCAGTTCGCGATATGTACGAGAACGACATAAAGAGCATCCTGTCCAGTTACGACAGAGACGTTCGATCCTTTTTGCCCAACCTCAATACTCACTGGCCCACCAGAAACAATAGGGGCCGGCCCACCAACAGAATCAGTTGAGCCTATCGAGCAACCATTAAACTGACCATCATTAACACGCCGATTAAGAGTTAGAAGGGTTCAGAGTTAGAACCGTCATATATAGTTATATTCTTTGCATTATACAAAGGTTAGAAGGGTTCAGAGTTAGAACCGTAAGTCGCTTACAATTACACAACAGCATTGACTAAGTAAGTAATTATACAATGGTAAAGTGTCCTTTAACTGATTAATATTGTCCTTTCGAAAGCAAAAACTCTCAAATAACGTACGTACATGTATCCCACTATTGCAACATATACCCGTTAAAAATAGAGTATAGTACTGTAGTACATATCATTAATTTTAGGCAAGTTAATATTTGAATGTGAAACACTCGAATTGTATTCATCTTTTAAGAGAAGAGTAACTTTTGTCAAAAAGGTATGATTCATGTTTAAAGCGAGCTGTGTACTATTTAAAGTCTATTTTAAAATCTAAATCCGTATGAACACAAGCAAAGGACCAGATACTATAAACGTGTGTTTGTTATCAGTCTGTTAGGGTATTAGGTCTGACAAATCAAATTAGAACCACACAGTATCAGAGTACAGACTTCATGCTAGAAGATTTATTCATTTCATGTTTTGGAAAATTGCAAGTTAATTGAATGTAACCTAACAGGAAAAAAAAAATGGGATCTCAATATCTTTATACAAATGCGAAGACGAAAAAAAATCTAAGAATTTCGTAGTATAAAAAAAACTACGACTATGTTTGATTACATATGAATAGCATGTTTCACCATTGTATGCTTAGTCGTTCACCAACAAAATGTGTTTATTTGTATCCTACTACTAACGACAAATAAAAAAAATGTCTTTAAACTATGTTGCAAAATCATTCTCATTCCACTTCAATGGCTCAACCAATAACCCATGGCAATCATATATAGCACATTCGTTTTCTTTTAATACCCTCGTTAAATTATATCATTTACACAAACAAATATATCCTGTTAGGTAAAAGTAGTTGTATGTAGTAGTTCTACATCATTCAAATTACTCATTCCGAATTATTATCAAAATATGTTATTGTGATTCAAAACCAACCTCTGAATTATCAAGATTTTGAACAATGCAGTGTTAAAATCTAATTTTTTTTTTTTAGCAAAAATAACGATAACTCGTCATTATGTCTTATCAAACGCGATCCAAAACATCTTTTATTTCAGAAGATGAGTAGATTCCTTTTTACCTTCATACTACAAGATAAAGCACTATATATTCAAGATTGAAACACATCACGAAACATTTTGAATTCAAACACTAACCCCCCAAGTTTCAGTTTCACAAGCATTATAACTCGTTAATTCATTTGTAACAAACATCTGGTAGAGTCAAACAGAAGGATCTTCAAGAGTAGCTGTGAAAAGATCAGTGATGCGTGGATAAACTGCCTTTTCGTCAAGCTGATTTTGGGCCCATAAAAGCATTCTTAACAGACTTGGCAGCTTCGGGTCTGCGAATCAATTCAACAGGTCAGGTGTTGGAAAATTGATTACAAGTTTATTATAAATTAAAATCCAAACAAATTTCTGGATTTAACAAACTGATATTTTCAATGCCGATCCAAAATTTTGCACATATTTTCATGCATTGTAGTGATAATGGAACATGAAAAAACAGTTCAATATCAAACCATGATTAATGCAATTTTGCAAACTGTATTTTTTTAAAATACAATTTTGGTCTGCTCTATGTATAATGAACTGAACTGGAAATCCGTCGAAGTTGCAGCAAAAGTATTACATGATATAAAGCTTTAGCATATGTATATCCAGGATCAAATAGGAACCAATAAAAAGACAAGAACCGCGAGAACCAACAAATTATAAGGATTTTCATACACGGGATGATTCAATCATAGGTGAATAGTGATCATATACATAGCATTGTATATGTATATTTTATTTTCTAAAAAGCTAAGGACAGAACTACGCGGATTATAAGGCACAGTTATGCCATATTCGCTGAAAATAAATACTGCGGTTAAGTATTCGCTGAAATGCCAAACTGCGGTTTGATCCGCTGACTTTCCGCGGAGAGCCGAGCATCTCGCAGACCGCGGATATCACGGATACTATAAATAGGGAGCTTGGCCTCTCATTTATAGGTTGTTGATTCTCTGCCATTTGCCTAAGCCTTTGTAGATTTCACTTGTGACTTTGCCCAAGGACTTCTTACATTGAGTTAAGGTGAATCATGCTAATCGATAACGAAGACCGGGTCGGGGTGGTTGATCACTTGATAGTTAAAGTGAAAAACGATCATCGGGGCCCAAAATAATCATCGAACATCTCATCCTCCATTATAATCTTATTGCACTCAATCCGTAATTAAGCAACATCATTAATTAAGGATTGATCAATTGGCGCCATCCGTGGGACACGTTTTACAAATTAAACTGAAAATTTTTTGTTTTACGCCGATTAAACAATTAATTCAACGGTTTAAATTCAAATCGTGTTTTTGTTGTGATGATTTGCAGGTGTTTTTCCAATACGCAAATTGTTAATCTGCTTAACAATCATGACGTCGAATGTAAAACAAACTGGCGTCTCTGCGAATACTAATGCATTGCCTGGCGATTCGCAGAACGTTATCGTATTTCCAATGCAAACAGATGCAAGTGTTACTGCGGGAAAATCGGTTCAGGAAACGAATGCTAAAAAATCTAATGCAAACAATGCTAACGATTCGCAGCCTGAAGCTGCCGCTGAAAAAATGATCGCACGCAGAACGTTATTGCAAAATCGCGAAGAATCAATCGCTGAAGGAAAGCGAGCGAAAATCTTATCGGGAAAATCCAGTTTACGCACTGAGAAAATTGTTAATACTGCTATTGAGCAAGCCAAAAGAGACGCTAAGCATAATTGTGAATCTCGCATACCGCGCACATACTTATGGCCATTAAGTGGTTCAGGATCACAAAGTGATCGGTTGGTTCTTGAGCACAATGACAGCGATAGTGATAACGCGGATGATCAAATCCACGCGCGCTCCGCACACAAGTCCAGATTGGCGAAAGCGCCAAGGCAGGAAGATGAATTTTTTGATGACTCAGACAGCGCAGAAGAGTTTGTTAAAAATCCATACGTCAAGCGAAAGCGACCACCAACACCTTTCCCTCGCTATGGGGAGGAAGGTGAAGCGTCTGAAGCAGCGCGCAGAGAAAACGCCCAAAATTTTTTAGCAGATGCTTTCAGAAGCATTGCGCCGAAATCAATGCAGCATAAGTTCGATCAGCCAAATTTTCTGCAAGATATGCTTACCAAATTCTGTGCGGATAACACAGACATTCGCGCAAAAAAGGCAACAGAAATTACCACTGCTGCAGATAAATTTGTCCAGCACATTTCTGACTATCCAATTGTTTCTCCGCCGATTGTGCCGGCGACGTTGGGAGTTTACTCAGGCCTCACTGATCCCTTGGATTTTCTGCAACGCTTTGAGGGCGTCGTAAGCACTTACAACTGGGATGAACCAGTCGCATGTAGAGTGTTTCCTATGGCCTTGCAGGGGTCAGCAAGGGAATGGTTTCACAGCTTGCCATCTCGCAGTATCGTTGGCTTTGTGGATCTGCGAGAAAAGTTTTTGCTGCAGTTTCAAATTTTATTACCGCAGAAAAAGACACATATAGAGTGTCACGATATTAAACAAGGCAACAAGGAGACTCTAAGTGCGCTACTTACGCGGTATATTTATGAGTGCCAGAAAATTCCGCGGTTGAATGAAGATCAGAAAATTTCTGGTTTCTTGCATGCTATCAACCCACAGCGACACCCTACGCTTGTGCGGCGATTAAGAAGAGATGTCCCGCAGACATTCGCAAAAGTGCAACAGGAAACTTATGATTATATCCGCGGAGGAGAAGATAGCAGTATTACCCCTGCATGTGGCTGGGGTAGAGATAAAAGTTGGCGAGATGACAATGACTCTTTCAGAGATGGTAACAGCGATAGCTATCGCGGTCCAGGCTTTTCGCGAAAAAATGGTGGCGGCGGATATCAGCGTAATGACAGGTTTCAAGGTCAGAACGATAACAATTCATATGGCCGTAATAACCGCTATTCTACGCGCAAGTGGAATAATGAGTCATTCAATATCATTCAGATGCTAACAAAAACGCCCAAAGAAATCTTACTGCAAGAGCGAGTTGCTAAGTTTTTCCCTGATCCGCAGCCATTGGGAGAAAACAGCAGGCGTGACAGATCAAAGTTTTGTGTCTTTCACGACGATTACGGTCATGACACCAATCGCTGCAGAGATTTAGCGGAATTTATTGCGGAAGCGTATGAACAGGGTAAGTTGGACCATTTGTTGGCGCAGAACTCATCCAGCACTGCGAATGCGATCATTATGCCAGCTGAAGCTAATGGTTCGAGTGCCCCAAACGCGGTTGAGCGGAAAGCTCCTGCGGTGAAAAATTTGGGAGTACGGATGGTAAATAAGAAAGAAAATCAGCGCGGGGTACAAGTGATTAATGTGGTGGAAGTGCACGGTGAAATGTCAGTGCTGCAAATTTCGGCGCAAATTGTTAGCTGGAAATGTCCCTATATTACATTTCCCTCAGCGCGTTTGAATGCGGATGTTGATAAGCCCGTGGTTATTTCATGTCGTGTTGCTAATACCGGCATTATAATCATGAAGGTACATGTTGACACTGGTAGCAGTGTAGATATCATGTACGAGCAATGTTTTCTCAAGCTGCCCGCACAAATTCAGGCTTTGATGAAACCTACTGCGGTTTCATTGGCTGATTTTTCGGGAGAATCATCATGGCCTGTTGGCCAATTGGAATTACAAATGGAATTGGTTGATGATAGCGATGAGTCGCTAAGGCGTCAAGCCTTATTGAATTTGTACATTATGCGGAATCAAACGCGGTTCAATATGATACTTGGCCGCACAGCTTTGCGCATGTTTGGCGCTATACCATCTACAATACATGGTATGCTAAAGTTTTCTGCTAATAAGGGAATTGGCACGCTGATTTTTGCGGAAATGGAGCCTTCATGTGCTATGGTTATGACAAGTGCGGATATGTGTGTTGAAGGGCATTCAGTTAACCCTGCTTAGTGCGAAAATGATTAACAAAATATTGTATTGAAATTCCATTAATGCGAGACATGTTATGTTCATGATTTGAATAATGTAATGCGAATTAATAAAGAATAAAGCGAAGTTAATTTCAGTGTTAGTACTTGTTTCTTTAAACAGCGAAAACACTGCGTGTGGCCACGCGTAGTGTTTATTTCGCAGAATACAAATACTTATCTTTTTGAAACACTAAGTTAATGTTTGCTCTGCGGATGCTTTAAGTAAGGTGGCATTGTTTTCACTAAACATGACCTGCTTAAAATAATATATCAATACATAACTGTATTGCGAAATATTTTGCAGAAAAGCCAAGTGATGAAATTGCCCACTTATGTTAATAAAAATTGCGAAAGGATAAATTTTCCAAAGTGTTTGATCTTGCCAACACTTAGATGCTTCGCAATGCTAGATTTTACCTAAGGATCGTTTTGTCGGACTTAGAAGATTCATAATGTTAAAAGATTGTTTCGCACAAAGTACGCTTTGTTATGTGCACAATAACGAATGCGGAAATTGCAATGGACAAGTCTGAATTATGAATAATTAAAGTAAAAGCGCTATAAAAATAAAAAAGTTGCAACTGCGAACTGCGAAAAAGTAATTAATATTAAACGCGTATGCAACGCGGAATCTTACAACAGACGAAAGTTGTAATTGCGAAAATACATTCAATAAGCAAATTAGTTAAGGCAAAGCTAAAATTCTAATGCTTTGATATCTGCAAATGTAACGCCTTCCCGCTGACTGAGTTCCTCAAGAACAGGTATGTTGATTTTCTCAACCTCTTTCTTTGCCCTCTCAAGTATTTCGCGAGCATCATCGGTGGCGATAATTTCTTTCGCCATGTCAGAGGGAAGAGGTTGCGAAAGATCGCCAAGTTGGCATAATAAATCGTGCCACTCGCAGCGAATGGCGAGCTTTGATGCTTGGGCATATGTTTGAAATTTTTCAGTGACTGGCTCGGAGTCCATCACTTTATCCGCAAATGTCGGTAGATATTTGACTAGCTGTGCGAACTCGTGTTCCGCGACCTCTGCCCTTCTTTTAAGTCGGGCGTTCTCTTCCATCACCTTTTCAAGCCGCGATTCAGCCTTTCGCGCCCTTCTCTCTTGGGCGTTGGCAGCCTTAGTTGCTTTCTCATACTCGTCTGACATCTCAGTAAAACGCTCCATGCTATCGACTGTTAGATAAATTGCATTATAGCAATTATGCAGTCGTTGCCTGGCCGCTGCGGGATAAGATAGTTTGCGGTATTGCTCCCTTGTTTCTGCAGGAACAAATTTATAAAGCTTTTGGTACAGCTTAAACGCCCGATCTGCTGCGGCAGTTTCTTCCGTAGTGGTTTCTCTTTCTTCTTCCTCGTTGGACGCTTCTGCGTCAGATGGAAGAGATAAATCTTAATTCCCGGGTTCATTAAGAACATCTGTAGGGATTCTCCCTCTGATGTTATAAAGCGGTGTAGCTTCAGCGGATGACCCTGGAAGAATAGCTATAAACAGATCAGCAAATATAGCAAGTTCATGCCAATATAAACAATGCGTAATCAAATAAATACTCCGAAATAGCATTTGCTTACTTGCTTCTTGTTCAGAGTGAGTGCGCAGGCGTTTCCTGCGTGGAGTGGGAGTCGTATCCGCAACCTTGCGCTTACCGCGGTCCTCACCTCCAATAATAAAGCATGTATTGATGATCGGTTCATCAATAAGAATAATGTTGCCGTCGCCATTTTTTAGGCGACGGGCAGGGCTAATCCTGCTTATATCAGCGGACCTCATGACAAGGTCAAGAGCAACCGCTGAAAAAATAAAAGCGCGTAAAGTTATGCAAAGCAAAAATATTGCGAAATATGAAAGTACGATTGATACATTGCGATAAAGTTAAGCGGCATACTGTTTTTTGATTGGTCAACTAAAAGCGCATCATAGTCGCTCCACGGCCATTGAATCGACACTCTGCCAATGTACAGCGGTACATTCGAGTAAGGTCGCAGAAATATACCCGCGTTTTTAAGTATCTTGAGAGTGTCATTCTCAAGATCATCGAGTACAGGCCTCTCATTGACGTCGGGATTAAGCTCTGTACACCACGTTTTCGGTATTTTGTTATTCATATATGCGGTATCGTTAATAAAGAAGAAGGAACTGCGCCAATTCCCAATTGAATCTTTTGGTGAAGTCATTACGCCAAGTTTACTGCGGAAAGAAAACCACCCAACGTCATATAGCACCAGGCTATTGCACATCCGAAAAACGTTTAGCAGCGGTGGTTGGCTGATGGTGTTGCAATACATCTCAAATAGCACAATCTTGTTAATCGCGTTAGGATGCAACTGTGTCATAGCGATATTATAGTATTCGCAAACACTGCGAAAAAAGCGGGTAAGTGGAAATCGAAGGTTGCCTTGGGAAATGGCAGCCTCGTAAACAGAAATCATCCCTTTAGGGGGAGTATCGGCTCGCTGTTCTGCCGCAGGCGCGGTAGGAACAAATTGGGCAAGTGGCGGATACCATTCTTGCAGGGTATGAAGTTTTGCTTCCGTCATATAGGAAACATAGCCTCCGGGGGTATGCATAGATGAAGACGACGCCATTTGCAATAAGGAAAATAAATTAGAAAAGCTAAATCGGAGGTTGAATTGATGAAATTGAAGGTTCGATTGGCTAATTGCAAAGTACGATTGTGATTCAACGAATTTGATTGCAGATGAAATTGAAAGCGAAAGAGTAAAGTTTTTATGCGGATTATTGTGTTATTTATAATCGGGATTAGGGCGAGCAAGTTGAAAAGGTAATCATTGAATTTTAACGGCTGTAATTACTGTGACGCGTAAAACGGTAAAAATCTAGCCGTTAAAATAAGCTGATTTGACAGAATAGCGAAAGTTACCGTTGTAATTACGCGTTTCGCCTAATTAAAACAACGGTAATAAATGGACAGTAAAAAATATATAATAAAGTTCGCGAGATATTTTAAAGATGCACTTCTTTATTTTTAGAGTTTATCATGATGCATTTGCTTCGCGAAAATGCATCATAATAAACTGGGGGGACTTGATCATATACATAGCATTGTATATGTATATTTTATTTTCTAAAAAGCTAAGGACAGAACTACGCGGATTATAAGGCACAGTTATGCCATATTCGCTGAAAATAAATACTGCGGTTAAGTATTCGCTGAAATGCCAAACTGCGGTTTGATCCGCTGACTTTCCGCGGAGAGCGAGCATCTCGCAGACCGCGGATATCACGGATACTATAAATAGGGAGCTTGGCCTCTCATTTATAGGTTGTTGATTCTCTGTCATTTGCCTAAGCCTTTGTAGATTTCACTTGTGACTTTGCCCAAGGACTTCTTTCATTGAGTTAAGGTGAATCATGCTAATCGATAACGAAGACCGGGTCGGGGTGGTTGATCACTTGATAGTTAAAGTGAAAAACGATCATCGGGGCCCAAAATAATCATCGAACATCTCATCCTCCATTATAATCTTATTGCACTCAATCCGTAATTAAGCAACATCATTAATTAAGGATTGATCAAATAGCTTTAGGTTTAACCCAAAATAATTTAAGAAAACCTCAAATTATTACCTTTAAAATCAAATTAATATATTTTTATTCAAATATTCTCATTTCTGTCAGTATATATGTGAACGAAAAGCTTTCGTTCACATGTGCATATTACGATTTTTAACTTTTGTTTACCAAAAATATGAACATTATATAACATTTGTAACTAATTTGGTGTGTTTACATGTATAAAATATCTATAGCTTGTTGGTTCTTGCAATTCTCACCTTTGTATGAGTTCTCATTTGAACAGTTGAACCAAACCATATCAATGCGTATACTATATATAACCCAGTTTTTCAAAGAGCTTTTGGAGCCTTGTTAAAATGTTTAAATTTAGTTATAGAAATAAAAAATAATGGATATAAAAAGTATTGATGGGTGAAACCAGCCAATTTGGCATGCACTAAATTTCACATGTTTAATAGTACATTATTAGCCCCATCTCAACCCAACCATTTTACCACCTATGTTATCTGTCATGGAACATTTTAGAAATTAGCCAAATTCTCCTTCAAGTTTTATTCTGAATTATTAAGAGACGAGGCGTTGACCAAGTGAGTCATTCAGTGACTTTCAATATCAACTTCATAAAGTAGAAAAATTAACAAGTTATTCATGGACAGCTGGATACAACTGTACAAGTTAATAACTGACCTTTTTCGTGGCTTTGACTTGTAAGGATTGCTGCATTGACCTCGCTTGCGGTTTTAAGACGTTGTGATATGTCTAAAAGATCTCCAACAGGGCTATTCTTCACGTCTTCAAACGCCAGCAGCGCAACTGTCCTCTCCAACTCTTCTAAAAAACTTTGCTGCAAGTGAAACCTTATCTTTAGAAAAAAATGAACACAAAATCGAATCAAGTTGACCATATATCGTTTCTACTTCGTTGGTCCCATTAACATTTCATCTTTAGTGTGACAAGTTGTGATAATTTAAATGATAAAAAAGTATAAGTCAAAAGTTACATTTTCCTCTCCCCTAGGCGCGAGTTCCTCTTGCGCAAATTCCAGAGCCTCTTCAATCTTTCCATTCCGAATCAGTTCTATAAGTCTTTGCTGCTGTAAATGGAAAAACAGTTGGGGATTTGTATCTAGAATCTGCAGAGAAATACACGTCAAATTAGCATTTTTATCAACAAAATAAAATCAGCAATAAAGCAAAAGTATGATCCATTTGCTAAATCATCTTCCTCCAATTTAATTTGTCCCATCACCACTTCAAACACTAATCATTTAATATAACTCACGTGATGTAAAAGGGCAATGGAATAAATGAAGCAGTTATCACTTCACATGAACAAAGAATGTTGTTTAATCACAATGCTTTCAAAGATGCAATTGGCACATAGTTGTGCAAATGCCCCAAGAGCCATACGGTAAGTTGACCACCAGTAGTTTGTCTGTAAATACCTAACGTAATATTTATATTATCACTAGTATGATTAATGATTGATAATATAGACAACTATTGAAATCAATAACACGATTAGAAGTTGGTAAACACTTAAGTACCTACCAGGCAGCTCTCAATCTATTTAACGTACTCCCCATTAGCAAAAAATTTTATGACACGTAGTAATATATTACAATCCAAATTGAACAAATTATACTGATATGGATGAAATTCAAATAATGCTAACATAATATGATATCTAGAATGCCCTTATATACTGATTAATGTAGAAAAATTGTCCAGAGACTACAACCATTAACACGGCTGATCAAGAAACTAACCTCAGGGTTCAAATCATTAACTTTTTCAATTGCATCTTCAACGTTCCCTGCCTGTACTGCTTTCTTAACAGCCATACGATCTGTAATGGTTGCAAGGTCTATATCTGCTATTTATCTATAAGGAAGTTCAAAATAAACGCACAAAAACATTTCCAATCGATTTACAACTTATCAAAGAGATGAAAAAGGATACGTTCTGTGCCTGATTCTTTTCGGAACTTCTCTGCAGCATCAACATATCCTTCGGTGACAAGAAAATTCATAACCAATTTGTTCATGTCTTCTTTTTGAATTTTAACATCATTTAGCTTTTTCTCCCACTCGTCCCTTGTTATCACCTTCTTTGAAGTAGCCTTCAAATTGTCAATTATAATTTAAATCAACAATATTGCCAAATATTTCATCCATAAGAAAAAATGTTAACAATGTTACTCAGATTAATACTAATTGTGGTGATTGGTTCAACGTATAGCAGACGCCTTTCACTCATGAAACTCACAAATTT